>NC_079441.1:72113037-72155537 GCF_903798145.1 Danio aesculapii | reverse complement strand
AAATTTTATTTCAGTTTATTTATTTTCAGTTTGTTTATTTATTTATTCAGTGTATTTATTTATTTATTCAGTTTATTTATTTATTTATTTATTTATTTATTATGTTGTTTATTTATTCCATTTATTTATTTATTTCTTCAGTTTATTTATTTATTTATTCAGTTTTTATTTATTTATTCAGTTTATTTATTTATTCAATTTATTTATTCAGTTTGTTTATTTATTTATTCAATTTATTTATTTATTCAATTTATTTATTCAGTTTATTTATTTATTTATTTATTTATTTATTTATTTATTTATTTATTTATTCAATTTATTTATTCAGTTTATTTATTTATTTATTTATTTATTTATTTATTTATTTATTCAATTTATTTATTTATTCAATTTATTTATTCAGTTTGTTTATTTATTTATTCAGTTTTTATTTATTTATTCAGTTTATTTATTTATTCAATTTATTTATTCAGTTTGTTTATTTATTTATTCAATTTATTTATTTATTCAATTTATTTATTCAGTTTATTTATTTATTCAATTTATTTATTTATTCAATTTATTTATTCAGTTTATTTATTTATTTATTTATTTATTTATTTATTCAATTTATTTATTTATTCAATTTATTTATTCAGTTTGTTTATTTATTTTTTATCTGTCAATAATTAATAATTTTCTTATACAACAGTTCTTTACCAACTCTTTTTTATTAAATGCAGTGTATGAGTTTAGTGATATTTTTGTTTTTATGTTTATATTGCGAGTTATTTATTCTCCAGTTTTCACTGTAGTTTAAGATTTAATAATCTGATTATGTTCTTTAATCATGTTTATCTTAAACTTTATTTAATATATTAATTTCATTTATTTAATTAAACTTTATTTTGTTTATTTTTATTTTATTTATTTTTTGTTTTATTTTCAATAACTCAAATATTATTCCTTAATTTTTAAAGCCATGCGTTATGTTACTCGTTACTTTAAAAAGTATTATCACGTTACTCACATGTAATGTGTTACCCCAACACTGTTCAACTGTAGTGAAGAATGTCTTTGAATAATAATAATAATAGCATGGTGAATAATCGTTCCTCTTTTCTTCTCCGTCTGACTGCCGCTGCTTTTTCCTTGTTTTCTGTAGGATTCTAGAGCTTTCCTCCGTCTGTGTCCCACTAATCCTTTCACTCCTAGACCCTTTAAGGTTTGTGTGTGTGTGTTTTGTGTGTGTGTGTGTGTGTGTGTGTGTGTGTGTGTTTCTATTCCATGTATATGACATTATGGATTCTGTTTCATACTTGTGCATATACAGTATACAACCCTAAAACCCTCTTTCTTTGCTAATCTAATGCATTTATTTTGCATTGCGTTTACTATTTTGCTGTATTCTAAGCAGTATTATAGCTTATAAAAATGCACTAAAGGGGAGCTATTATGCAAAAATCACGTTTATAAGAAGTTTAAACAGTTGTGTGGTAAATGTGTGAAAATAACCAACTTCTAATGGTAAACATTGATTCATAGTATTGTTTATAATCAGACTTGATAGAATCAGTCTGCAGAAACACTTTGATTGACATTCTCCCTTTGTACGTGTCATCAGAGGGGGAAAGCCCCGCCCACTAGTTACCATTTATCCTTCATTAGCGTAGGATGTTAGTCTTCTTTTTGAATCTGCCACTATGCTGACGCATAGGCATTTGTAGCTCCGCCCTCTTTTGAAAAGAGCACAATCTCATTAGCATTTAAAGCGACAGTCACCAAAACGCCTCAATTAGTATCGAAGCCTAAAAGGGTCAGTTTCAGAGAGATATAAAGCATTATAAGTGTGGTATTTTAAGCTGAAACTTCACACACTCTAGTTTGCATCTTGCAAAAATGGTCATAACAGGTCACCTTTAATAAATCATTTATAAACTACTAATATATCTTACAAAAATATACTAATTGTATTAATTAAATATATATTTTTTTTATTTTGCATTGCGTTGCACAAAAGAAAGTTAAGCAATAATATAGTTTAAACAAGCTTTGTTATTATAGTATTGTTTTGCACAAATCTAATGTTTTGACTATAAATCTGCATGCTTTTATATTTATTATACATTGCACTAATTACATTTCTGCAGTATTTCAGCTTATTTAATAAATATTCAACTAATTTTATGTATTAAAATGTAAACAAATCATTTATTTTTATTTAGCATTGTACTATTGCACTTGAATATGTATGCATTCTAATTAATAATACAGAATATTGAAGAATATTTATTTTATCTCAATTATGAATTACACTGATTATAATGAAACAGTAACACAAAGCAAAGATTAATTTTTTACTCAATGTTTTCTCATAAATCTGCATAATTGTCTTTAATCTGCAGAAAAACGTTTAGCTGTACAGAAAACAGAAGTTGTTAAACTACAAAATGAACTCAAATGCATAATAAAAGCAGATCTGAAAATAATAAATAATATGTAAATGAGAACATTAAAGTGCAGCTTGAACATTTATCTAAACATCTATATATTTTTTTTCTTTTGCTGTGTTTGAAGTGAAGTGAACTCTTTACTATTAAGCACTCTTTACTCTTTACACTCTTTACTATTTTCCCACATTATAACTTATATAATAATAATAACTAATAATACATTTTAAACAAATACAACATGTATTTATAATATGTATTGCAATAAATATTGATGCATTCAAATCAGTAGCTCAAAGCTGATTTTGATGCTGAATTAAGCTGATTTAATTTTGTTTTGCACTAAAATATACATGTTTTAGTATCTATTTTCTCATAAATCTGCATGCTTTTCTTTATTCTGTGGAACAGAAAAGATGTTTAGCTGAACAGAAGAACAGAAGTAGTTAAACTTGGACTAAAGTGTATAATTAAAGTAGATTAATAAATAAGAATTATATAAATATGTAAATGTGGGTGGCTCAGTGGTTAGCACTGTGGCCTCACAGCAAGAAGACCGATGGTTCGAATCCCAGCTGGGTCAATTCTGTGTGGAGTGTGCATGTTCTCCCCGTGTTAGCATGGGGTGCCTCCGGATGCTCCGGTTTCCCCCACAGTCCAAACACATGTGCTATAGGGGAATTGATGAACTAAATTGGCCATAGTGTATGAGTGTGTGTGTGAATTGCAGCTGGAAGGGCATCCGCTGCGTAAAAAAATGCTGGAATAGTTGGCGGTTCATTCCGCAGTGGCAACCACTGATGAATAAAGGGACTAAGCCGAAGGAAAATGAATGAATGAATGTAAATGTAAAAATTGAAGAGCAGCATGAACATTCGGCTAAACATCTCCATTTTTGCTCCACAGATGAAGTCTTACAGTATATGGAACAATATTTCAGACAGTGCGCTGAAGAGTCAATGTTACAGCATGAATGAGATATTGTACACTTTTCTCCCTTCATTGAGCATGAGCGTATCTGTTTGATGAATGATCTGCGGTGTGTGTTTTACAGAGCAGCAGCACGTCTCTGCTTTATTGGCTCGTCATGCTGAGAAATGAAGAACAGATTCATGTGTTGAATGTTTGATTATATTAGCTTCATATTTCATGAATTAATGGAGGATGCAGAGCTGACAGATGACCAGCTCACTGGATCACAGTCATCAAGATGTTTTCTTTTGTGTGTGCGTGTGTGTGTCTGTACGTATGCATCTGTGTGTGTGTGTTTGTGTGTGCGTGTATGTGTGTGTTTGTGTGTGTGCATCTGTGTGTGGTTTTGTGTGTTTGTCTATGTGCGTGTCTTTGTGCGTGTTTTTTTTCTGTGCGTCTGTGTGTGTGCGTGTCCATGTGTGTATCTGTCTGTGTGTGTTTGTATATCTGTGTTTGTGTGTGCGCATGTGTGTGTTCGTGCGTGTCTGTGTATATGTGTTTTTTTGTGTCTCTTGGTGTGTGTGTGTTTGTTTGTTTGTGTGTGCGTTTGTATATGTGTGTATGTCTGTGTATCTGTGTGTGTTTGTGTGGGTGTGTGTGTGTGTACGTGTGTATGTGTGTGTTCAGCTGAATCGTGAGGAGTGTAAAGTCTCGGCCCTGTCTCTGCCGGTGGTCCCTCATGTTGGAGAAACAGACTCAGACACGCTGACGGAGATTCCTGACCGACTGGATCTTCATCACGATGAGGAAGAGGAGGATGAGTACGGATACAGCTGGAGTGAGTCTCACTGATGCAGTTGCACACCACGGCCAGCAGGGCTAAAGCACACACTTAAAGCACGACCAGCACACTGAAAGTTGCCATGAAATGGAAGTTAAACTTGTAAATGTTTCCGCTATTGTGACATATGTTTACTTGAAACGGTTATAAAAGGAGAAAAAAAATGTAGGACAGTGCACGATATTGTCCTTTGGAAACTGAATTGTTGAAAGATGAGCAGAAACGAGACAGCCCTGTCCTAACAGACTGATATCTCCAGCCTAAAGGACTGATATCCCCGTCCTAAAGGACTGATATCCCCAGCCTAAAGGACTGACAGCCCCGCCCTAACAGACTGATAGCCCAGCTTTAACTGACAGATAGCCCCGCCCTAACAAACTGATAGCCCCAGCCTAAAAGACTAATAGCCCCACCGTAAAGTACTGATAGTCCCACCCTAACAGTCTGATATCCCCGGCCTAAAGGACTGATAGCCCCGCCCTAACAGACTGATAGCCCCGCCCTAAAGAACTGATAGCCCCGGCGTAAAGAACGAATAGCCCCGCCCTAACAGACTGATAGCCCCAGCCTAAAGGACTGATAGCCCCGCCCTAACGGACTGATAGCCCCACTCTAATAGACTAAAAGCCCCACTCTAAAGGATGAATAGCCCTGCCTTAACGGACTGATAGCCCCGGCCTAAAGGACTAATAGCCATGGCCTAAAGGACTGATGGCCCTGCCCTAACAGACTGAAAGCCCCACTCTAAAGGACGAATAGCCCTGCCCTAAAGGACTGATAGCCCCACCCTAACAGACTGAAAGCCCCACTCTAAAGGACGAATAGCCCCGGCCTAAAGGACTAATAGCCCCGCCCTAACGGACTGATAGCTCTGCTCTGAAGGACTAATAGCCCCGCCCTAACGGACTGATAGCCCCAGCCTAAAGGACTGATAGCCCCGCCCTAAAGGACTGATAGCTCTGCCCTATAGGACTAATAGCCCCGCCCTCACGGACTGATAGCCCTGCCCTAAAGGACTAATAGCTCCACCCTAACAGACTGATAGCCCTGCCCTAAAGGACTGATAGCCCCGCCCTGAAGGACTGATAGCTCCGCCCCAAATGACTGATAGCCCTGCCCTAAAGGACTGATCGACTCTTCGCGTTTTTGACTGTTTGGTGCCATCTTGTGAATAAATAATGTGCAGGTTAATGTATACTTCATTCAGCTGTTCACAGTTCTTTCAGCTTTGCATTTAATAAAAAAGATTTAATATTACGGCTCAGTACCAAGTTTTTGTCAAATTCGTAAGTTTTGTGGAAAGCAGTTGTGTAATAAGTGGGACAAAATACATACAGGAGGGTCGTTTTCCAAGATTAAAAATGTGTGTCTGTGTGTGTGTGTGTGTGTGCGTGCGTGTGTATGTGTGTGTTTGTGTGAGAGAAGAGAAGGTCAGCGAGCGCTATGGTCGTCTGCCGGGTGAGCTCCACATGCTGCAGCTGGAGAAAGGTCGAGCAGGTTTGGGTTTGAGTCTGGCTGGCAACCGCGATCGCTCTCGAATGAGTGTGTTTGTAGTCGGCATTGATCCCAGCGGCGCCGCCGGACGAGACGGACAAATCCTGGTGGGAGATGAACTGCTGGAGGTAAACCTACAGGAAACACTCACATCAGAAAATACTATAGTAATTTATAGTAAATAATACAGATTTTTTGAACGGTACTATAATAAAGTGTATTATACTGTATATATTACAGTATTTACAACTCTTTGTTTATGAATGGTTCAGCAAACTGAAGTGAACTGATAATTAATACTGTAGTGTACTGTAGTTTTACTACAGTAAACTGTGGTGTATTGTATAGTTGTAGGTTAACCACAGTATTGGGTCATTTGTTTATGTTACTATAGATGTTGTGTTACCATAGCAACTATAGAAGGACAACAATAGAATAATTCAAGGGCCCACGCCAATTCTCCAACCCCCCATCCCCGTCCTAAATCAGCCCCCCCCCCTAATTATATCACTGTAGTTGTGGAAAAGTATTGGGTCATTTGTTTATATTACTGTAGATGTTGTGTTACCACAGCAACTATAGAATTACTACAGCAGATTAATTCAAGTACTTTACTATAGTATTTTTTCACTGACCCTTGAGAACAAATACACTTCATATGAGAAATGGCAATAGTAATTTATAATAAAGAAAGTGCTTGATTTCATTGATTGTGGTGATTAGTTTGCTTGTCTTAAGTAAAAACTCACTTAATTTTGACTCTTTATTTCTGAAAACAAAACAATATTTTTGTTTATTGTGCCGAAAATGCTTTTAGATTTAAGAATTGTTAGATATTTGTACTAAAAACAAGACAAAAACTCCACGTAAGCAGCGCAAGGTGAACTCTCCCTTTCAGTGAACATTTAACGCATTGTTTTTTAGCATCTATAAATGCAGTTGCTCACTTCTATTACAAATAGGATAGCAAACCGCCGCTGAACGTGTGCTGATTGTTCTCGTTTTCAGATTAACGGTCAGGTTCTGTACGGTCGCAGTCATCAGAACGCCTCCGCCATCATTAAAAGCGCCCCTTCAAAGGTCAAGATCATCTTCATCCGGTGGGTCTGAGATCTAGATGTGTAGTTCATTTAATTGAATGTGTTTTAAAAGCCTGTTTGATGCTAAAACATGTGCTGTGTGTATTTCAGAAATGGAGATGCTTTGAGTCAGATGGCTGTCGGCCCAATGAAAGACACGGACTCGCCAGACACACACATAGAGGTGAGCTTTTTTACCACTGGCTAACCACAATCCTTAAAAAAAACACTCCACGTTTTTTTGGAAATAGGCTCATTTTACAGCTCCCTTACAGTTAATCAGTTGAGTTTTACCATTTATGAATCCATTCAGCAGATCTTTAGGTCTGGCGGAAACACTTTAGCTTAGCTTAGCATAGATCATTGAATCGGATTAGACCATTAGCATCTAAAAAAAATAAATAAAAGAAGAGATTTGATAATTTTCCTAATCAAAGCTTGACATTTCCGTAAAAACAATGTGTATTTAGAAAATGAAAAGTTGCTAGTTTTTAGGCTGATATGGCTATACTCAAATTCTGGCGTTATAATCAGGGGGAATTTTGCTGCTGTATAAAAATAATAAAATAATACTAATACTAAGGCATGAATAATACTATTATAATATCATTGTGGCAGCTGGAGCCGTGGTACAGCAGCAAAAGCCTTGATTTTTACTCCATTATGAGAGTATATATCAAAATTATCTATATTCTTTTGTTTTTTTTTGAGCGAGATGCTAATGGTCCAATACGATTCAATGATCTATGCTAAGCTAAGCTAAAAGTGCTCCTGCCAGACCCAGAGATCAGCTGAATGGATTAAAAAATGGTAAAACTCAACAGTTTAACACTAGGGGAGCTGTTAATTGAGCCTATTTCTGAAAAAGGTGGAGTGTTTCTTTAAAGATAGTAGTTGGGTTTAGGTGTGTCAGCATTAGGAATGTAGAACCAGATCGTACTATACGAGTATGGTCACACTTTACAGTAAGGTTTCATTACTTTTATTTATTTACTAAAAGGAATTAATTATGAACAATACTACAGCATACACTAATCATAGTTTAACATTTAATGATGCGTTATTAGGGGCGACACGGTGGTGCAGTGGTTAGCACCATCACCTCACAGCAAAAAGATCGCTGGTTCGAGCCTCTGCGTTTCTGTGTGGAGTTTGCATGTTCTCCCCGTGTTCGTGTGGGTTTCCTGGTGGCCGTAGTGTATGTGTGTAAATGAGTGTGTATGGATGTTTTCCAGTACTGGGTTTCAGCTGAAAGGGAATCTGAAAACATATGCTGAAAACATATGCTGAAATAAATGTCAGTTCATTCCGCTGTGGTGACCTCTGATAAATAAGGGACTGAGCTTAAGGAAAATTAATGAATGTAATAGCAATTCTTCTCACCTTTTCAGACAGAGTCTGTCAGTTCAACACTGGACCTGATCCAGCACATCAGTCTGCCGGTGGTGAGACACACTTCATTTCTCTATACACTCTTGTGTGTGTGTTCTCTCTCTCTCCATCGCTAATATACCCTGTTTTCTCTGTCATGAATGGAGGAGGATGGAGGAGTCGGGATGGAGGAGGACAGCAGGAGCGGAGGCAGCATTCACAGTGTAGAGGAGAACGGAGCTGCTGGATGGGTAAGAATTCACAAATGTACACATTTACATTTGTGTGAGAGTTTTAGAAAATAGTTATGCTTTCACTTGTGCCATGGCATTTACTTTTATCCCATGGCACTTCTCGTAAAGAGTAACCCCGATGTCCCGGCCAAATTCCCTTCATCAGCCCTTACTCATCATGGCCTCCCAATCATCCCCATCCACTGAATTGGCTCTATCACTGTCTCTCCACTCCATCAATAGCTGGTGTGTGGTGAGCGCACTGGCGCTGTTGTCCCATGGCTACCGTCGCATTATCCAAGTGGATGCTACACACTGGTGGTGGTGTTGAGAGACGCATACACATACATTACATCGTGTATTTATGGATTGTGGCAGACTCTTAAAGGCCACCAATTTTACCTCTTACAAGATGTCAGATAAGACTTTGGTGTCTCCAGAATGTGTCTGTAAAGTTTCAGCTCAAAATACCCATCAGATTATTCATTATATAATGCAGAATGTGCACATTTTGGGGTCTTCAGTACGTGTGGTCATCAGACTGCTTCTACACAAGCAAGGAGAGGGGGAAAGTCACAAGACAAAAATAATTCCAGAAATTTCATTTTGCATAATATTAGCATCAAATTCAAACCATATACTCAGGAGATGTGTGGCTGTTGACCTATTACGTTTCTGTGTTGCTCCAGAACAGATTTCACATATTTGTTTATGAAATAATAATATGTTTAGTGTGGTGCAATTTTTTTTTACATTACTTAAGCATCGATAACTTTTATTCAATTTGAGCATTATAAACTCTAGATCAGAGCTATTCAATTGGCGGTCCGCGGGCCAAACCCGGCCCCAGAGGCAGTTTGTTCCGGTCCTCCAAATAGTGTGACCAAGAGAAATATAAATTTAGTTCAGTCGAAAAACGGCCGCTATAGTTATGAAGTGACGTGCGTCTGTTCAACACAGCGTGAGAAGCTGCGTAGAGCGTGAGTCGCCATAAGCGAGCGGTGCGGACAGCCGAAAACATTTGGATTTGTTTTTTTAGAAAATGCCTTTTGTACAATGCACTATAATCGTTAATAGGTATGCAACGATTAGCTGATTTCACTATTAACTGCGCTTTAATTCCTCACAGTTATTGAATCGTAATGTTTTCTCTAAGTCGCATTTCTGTTGCACGGACCGAAACGAAGCTGCTGCGATTAAACAAAGTACAAGTTGCCACCTGTGCGCTAGTTTAAAGTTCCAAGTATGTACACAGAGGCTACTATGTGCGCACACCGGATTAACTATAGCAGCGTCCGTTCCCATATCACGTCCTTTCCGCTTGCAAGCTCAGACTTTATAATCGTACAACCAAAATCTATAATGTTGCATCACTAATTGTTTCGCTGTCCAAAACATAACATACGAATGTGTCTGAATGTAGAAGAAGCCTATAAGCAATACAATTCTGTTGTGCTCTGAAATACATTTGAATGTTTGTAAAATAAAACGTCAATTGGGCAATGCGGTGATATAATGTAGTTTTAAAATACAATATATTAACATTTTAATGTAGAAAAAGCCAACGTGGGTGTAGCTCCCCTCCAGCAACAAACGAGCAAGAGGCTTTTTTTCTACTGACTGGTTTATTTTCATATCAATTCTTCAGTTCTCAACATAGAGGGCAGATCAGAAGATGTTTACCAGACGTAAGAACTAAAAACACACAACAAACAAATTACAACAGTGCATTTCCATATCAAATTAATCCAAATCATCACATTAAGGTCACAAATAATATAATGATCACATAATCTTAATTACTACAATTTAACTTCATAAAATCGCATAGCTCATAAACAAAGTTAAATACACACACCAAACAAACCAACAACAACAACACACTTCAAATCAAACAAGATCAACAAATCATACAAAAGAAACGTACCTCATTGGCTGGTTACAGAAGGGAGAAACTCCACAAAAGCATAAGCATCCCTTAGCTTGTTGAATGCTAGAAAGTGAATGCATTTGTCTGTCTACTCACAATGGTGCATCATTTTTATAGTTCCCCCTGCAATCAGCTCCGCCTTAAATAGTTCCTAGGTGAAACTGGCATAAGATCTTAAGACACATGACATACGCTACAATGGGTGTCTTTATGAGCACAAATACAGCATATGGGCTCTTATATGCAGTGGTGTCATCCCTCATATTGCATGTCATATCTCTCCGGCCCTTCGTTTGGGATGCTTTACATGAAACGGCCCCCATGACAAACTAATTGAGTAGCCCTGCTCTAGATGATGGATAACAAAGCCCAGAGTGTCTTCTTTCCAATGATACATAAACTGTGAATGTAGACCAAATCATTCAGCAACTGTTAATGTTTTAGCTTGGGAAGGTCATTTTTAAGAAAGTGCCTCTGACGGTGAGGGAGAGAAGGACATCGGAAAAACTACTATGATCTCATTTTGCATGCTGTCTTAATCAAATTTGAAATATAAACTCATGAAACACTTGGCTTTCAAGTCCTATTTTCTTGGACATTACATTAATGTTTTCCTGTGTTTCCATATGGAAAACGAATATTGAACACAATACATTTTTTCCCTCATCACTTCATAATGTATAACTTCTTATATTTTTTAACATGTAACTTCCCCTTTTACCACAGTAAAGCTCAAAGTGTCTTCTTTCCAATGATACATAATTTGTGTTTGTAGCTTACTGGAGTCAGGAACTGTTACTATTTAACGTTAGGTAGGTGTAAATCCCCAAAATTGAGTGCTGGCTAACAGGTTAATAGTCAAAATATCAAGTTTATTTGATGTATTAGTGGTTGAGTTCATTCAAGCCTTTCTGATGAGTTACACACAAATGCCGTTACAAAGTAGGTAGTACACACACAGAGACACACACACACACACACACACACACACATTTAATGCTTATATGTGGGTCAGTTAAGTCCTGATGCTAAGTGTAATCAAAGTCTGGATCATGAGTTTCAGGTGTGTATGTGTAATTAGTGCAAAGGGTCATGGGAGTTGTAGTCCGGGTGAATGGCAGGGTGGATGGAGTTCCGTCTAGTGAGTCTCGAGGGCACTCCAGCTGATAATCATAACTATATAAAGATTTTATAAAAATATTACAAGTTAATTTGACTTGACTTCTATGCTGGGCTCGCTAATTTCTTTGCTTTACGGCTGTGTTTCAAATCTTAGTAATGCCCAAGTGATAGGCATTGTGTTTCAAGCAGTGTGTGTGTGTTACAGGACGGCAGGATTACAGTAGATGAGGACATGCTAACGGGATTCTCTGTAAAACAGGTAACGTATCCTCAGACTCTCATTGTTTTGAGAAAATCTGTCATTATTAAGTTGTGCTAATGAATATTTTAATGCAGTGGTCCCCAAACTCAGTCTCGGTGTTCCGGTGTCCTGCAAAGTTTAGTTCCAACCCCAATCAGACACACCTGGGCTAGCTAATCCAGCTCTTACAAGGCTTACTAGAAACATCCATGCAGGTCTGTTGAGGCGAGATGGAGTTCAAATCTGCAGGACACCGGCCCAAGTTTGAACACCCTCTGCTTTAATGGAGACCACGATACATTTTATTTGTTTGAATTCTTTTCCTATGTAACTCCTTTGTTACTGTATTTTGGATGAGGCTGTTTGTCACACACACACCAATATTCTAGTTAAGATTTTGGGTTACACTTTATTTTAAAATGTTTAATTATTCATTTAATTACTGGGTAATATTAATTACGTGTACTTAATATATGGTTAGAGTAAGAATGTGGGTTAAGTTTAGGGTTAGTTACATGTAGGTATGCATATTTACTTGTAATTACTATAGTAAGTACATGGAACATGTGTAAAAAGGACACCTTAAAATAATGTGTAACCAGATTTTGTTTAAAGCTTTTGGATCAGTTTTAAATTAAATTAAATGAGAACTTTTTATTCAACATAGACACACTAATTTGATCAATGGTAACAGTAAAGATTGAAGATTGTAATCATCAAAGAATCCTGATGAGATTATTGAAAGCAACAAATAGTGATGTTTTCAACATTTATAATTATAAAAAATAGTTTCTTGAGTATTAAAGCAGCAAATTTAAATAGTTTATGGCGTAATTATTAATTGAATATAATCTTGTGTATAAATTGCATTTTGTTTTTTAGATTTATTTAAAGATTTACAATGACAGAACAGTGGTAAAGGTGTCTCATGTCATCATATGCAATAATATAGCCATCTATTATACAATCGTCCATCGGCTAGTAATTAAAGTCTTTTGTGAAGGGTAAAATTAAATTAAAAATAGATAAATTAATTAATATTAATAAAAATAAAAATAGTCTTTCAAGATACATTCTCCAAAATCTCCTACAGAGGATTCCAGACATGCTAGAAATCATCACATTTCTGATGCAAGTTTTTTTAAGGGTACGAAAATGGCAATCTGATCCATCCACATACCGACCGAAGGAATGTTAAGAGAGGACCACAACAAAAAGAATACATTTTCTTGCTACATACGTGCAAAAGTCTAACACAGATTCAAGTCCATGACTAAGGTGTAGGCATGGGACAATAACCGTTTTCAAGGTATACCGCGGTTTGGAAAAGTCCACGTTTTAAAATCGCCAAAATTTTCTGGTATACTGTTCCTCTGGTATATATAAGAATTCTTTTACGTTTTGTTTAGTTTTTTTTAGGACAACAGTATCTCCGGCAGATAACATGGCATTTTAAATTGTAAAGAAATCAGTGTTTTTGAAATTAATGAAGACAGCAGAAGTCAATGAGTTATTTGATGTTTACTGCTCCAAAATACTGTAAAAGCTTCTCAAAATACAATATATTTTGTTCAAAGGGGAAGAGTTGTTGTTTTTTACCCAGACATTTAACAAGAATATATTTTAGAGCAGTAATCACAATACTGTAAAACCGTGATATATATATTTAAGGTTATCATACTGTCAGAATCTTATACCGACCCATGCCTACTAAGATGTAGAGCAGTTTTACAATTCAGAAGATAAATAACTGGAGATACGGTTAAAGGTTTCCCAGTAATCTTCTGAACTCATTTGTGGATTTCTTTCCAGTAATAAATTGCATTTTAAAATATATTTTCATTTAGTTTAATTTGTAATCATATTTAAGAGTTTAATCAGCCTTGCAGAAAATTAGATTTCTTTTAAAAATGTAAAAAAAATAATTAATCTGGACAGTAATGTGTGTACAAATCATTCATTATTTTTCAAAGTAATTCACCATATCTGTGGTGCGTGCATGTGTGTGTGTTACAGAAAGAACCTCAGAGCTCATTCAATCTCACCGTCTGCACTGACTCCGCCCCCCAGCCCTCCTCGTCCAATCAGATGCCATCAGGAGGATCAGAGCCAGCGCTCAACCTGCTGTCGCTCCCGCTGACATCATCAGAACCAGAGCCAATCAGGAGTAAGGGGGAGGGGTCAGGGAGTTGTTTTAGATTAAGGAGCAGTTGTTTTAGGTTACAGCTAATATTTCTGATTGTGCACTGCAGACTCCAGCAGATGCTCCACACCGGCAACACTGGTGTCTGATCCGACCACGTGTCCCATCATCCCCGGCTGTGAGACCACCATAGAGATCTGCAAGGGCAGAACAGGACTGGGTCTGAGTATAGTTGGTGGCTGCGATACTTTACTGGTGAATAATGACCATTTAATACAGAACTAATACTAATTCTAGGACTAATACATTTATTTGTATGGCTTCTGTGTGATATTCTAATGTGATATTGATTACCCCTTGAGTACCGTTCAAATTGACTACCCTTTCTTTATGTTTGTGCCCTATTGACTTTCATTATAATAATATTTTTTGGATTGCAAAGCCTTGACAGCATTTCCCAATGGTCAAATGTGTTGTTTTAATAACCTGATGCACACCCCTATTAATAATAACACATGTAAAGACTTAGTATGTCTCTACTCAGGGCACTATAATCATTCATGAAGTGTACGAGGAAGGAGCTGCGTCTAAAGACGGCCGACTGTGGGCAGGAGATCAGATTCTGGAGGTAAAATCAGGACAGATGTCAGATTTAGGCAATAATTCAGTATATCGTAACAGAAATAATTCTGGCTTATTCTCACTGTTGAGTTTAATGCATTAACTAATGTGTACTAATGAGGCTTTAATGGAAAGTTTTACCTATTATATGCACTCTTTATAATCCTTTTACAATTTAATTTGGTTGAAACATTTGTTTACTCTGAACATGCAATACAATAAAGCAATACACTAGGCATTTTTTGCTATTATACCTGTTAAAGTAACCTTTTCTAAGGTCAATATCATGATAAATACCGTATACCATGATAAAAGCTTCAGCAATCAATCGCAACAGGAAAGTACAATATCTAATACGTAAATTCAAATGAATACTCACACAACTGTACATATTAAAACATTCCTCCACATGCAGGTGAATGGCATAGACCTGCGTGTGGCAACTCATGATGAAGCCATAAATGTCCTCCGTCAGACTCCGCAGCGCGTCCGGCTCTCCGTCTTCAGAGACGAGGCTCAGTATAAAGAAGAAGAGCTGTGGGACTCGCTGAGCGTCGAGCTGCAGAAAAAACCTGGACACGGACTTGGACTCAGCATCATCGGTAGAAGGTAATGTTCCACCAGATGAACATACTAGATGCTAATTATGGATAAAGTACATTCAGAGGTACAGTATGTAAAGTACATAGCAGAATAAAGCCTGACTAGTAAATGTGTGTAATGTGGAGCTAAATCTGTGCCAATATTTACAAACAAATCCTGCAATTTGCAAACAAACACAATCTGCCTGGCAAAGAATTCCTTGACTTGTAAACAAACAGAAATCATATTGCAAAAAAAATACATGTATTCTGTTTTACAAATATAAATCATATTTGATAAATAAATACAGTCTGCATGTAGACCTTGAACAAACACATCTAGCACATGCAGCTGCATACCTGCGGATTTTTCTCACAAATGCAATCATTGGGATTTTCTCAAATACATTCATTCTTATTTTCTCACAAATACACTCATTCTTATTTTCTCACAAATACACTCATTCTTATTTTCTCACAAATACACTCATTCTTATTTTCTCACAAATACACTCATTCTTATTTTCTCACAAATGCATTCATTCTTATTTTCTCACAAATACACTCATTCTTATTTTCTCACAAATACACTCATTCTTATTTTCTCACAAATACACTCATTCTTATTTTCTCACAAATACATTTATTCAGATTTTCTCACAAATACATTCATTCTTATTTTCTCACAAATACATTCATTCAGATTTTCTCACAAATACACTCATTCTTATTTTCTCACAAATGCATTCATTCTTATTTTCTCACAAATGCATTCATTCTTATTTTCTCACAAATACATTTATTCAGATTTTCTCACAAATACATTCATTCTTATTTTCTCACAAATACACTCATTCTTATTTTCTCACAAATGCATTCATTCTTATTTTCTCACAAATGCATTCATTCTTATTTTCTCACAAATACACTCATTCTTATTTTCTCACAAATACACTCATTCTTATTTTCTCACAAATGCATTCATTCTTATTTTCTCACAAATGCATTCATTCTTATTTTCTCACAAATGCACTCATTCTTATTTTCTCACAAATGCATTCATTCTTATTTTCTCACAAATGCACTCATTCTTATTTTCTCACAAATGCACTCATTCTTATTTTCTCACAAATACACTCATTCAGATTTTCTCACAAATACACTCATTCTTATTTTCTCACAAATGCATTCATTCTTATTTTCTCACACATACATTCATTCTTATTTTCTCACAAATGCATTCATTCTTATTTTCTCACACATACATTCATTCTTATTTTCTCACAAATGCATTCATTCTTATTTTCTCACAAATGCATTCATTCTTATTTTCTCACAAATGCACTCATTCTTATTTTCTCACAAATGCACTCATTCTTATTTTCTCACAAATACACTCATTCAGATTTTCTCACAAATACACTCATTCTTATTTTCTCACAAATGCATTCATTCTTATTTTCTCACACATACATTCATTCTTATTTTCTCACAAATGCATTCATTCTTATTTTCTCACACATACATTCATTCTTATTTTCTCACAAATGCATTCATTCTTATTTTCTCACACATACATTCATTCTTATTTTCTCACAAATGCATTCATTCTTATTTTCTCACAAATGCACTCATTCAGATTTTCTCACAAATACACTCATTCTTATTTTCTCACAAATACACTCATTCTTATTTTCTCACAAATGCATTCATTCTTATTTTCTCACAAATGCATTCATTCTTATTTTCTCACAAATACACTCATTCTTATTTTCTCACAAATACACTCATTCTTATTTTCTCACAAATGCATTCATTCAGATTTTCTCACAAATACATTTATTCTTATTTTCTCACAAATACACTCATTCTGATTTTCTCACAAATGCATTCATTCTTATTTTCTCACAAATGCATTCATTCAGATTTTCTCACAAATGCATTCATTCTTATTTTCTCACAAATGCATTCATTCTTATTTTCTCACAAATGCATTCATTCTTATTTTCTCACAAATACACTCATTCTTATTTTCTCACAAATGCATTCATTCAGATTTTCTCACAAATACACTCATTCTTATTTTCTCACAAATGCATTCATTCTTATTTTCTCACAAATGCATTCATTCTTATTTTCTCACAAATGCATTCATTCTTATTTTCTCACAAATACACTCATTCTTATTTTCTCACAAATGCATTCATTCTTATTTTCTCACAAATGCATTCATTCAGATTTTCTCACAAATACATTTATTCTTTTCTCACAAATACACTCATTCTTATTTTCTCACAAATACACTCATTCAGATTTTCTCACAAATACACTCATTCTTTTCTCACAAATACACTCATTCTTATTTTCTCACAAATACACTCATTCTTATTTTCTCACAAATGCATTCATTCAGATTTTCTCACAAATACACTCATTCTTATTTTCTCACAAATGCATTCATTCTTATTTTCTCACAAATGCATTCATTCTTATTTTCTCACAAATGCATTCATTCTTATTTTCTCACAAATACACTCATTCTTATTTTCTCACAAATGCATTCATTCTTATTTTCTCACAAATGCATTCATTCAGATTTTCTCACAAATACATTTATTCTTTTCTCACAAATACACTCATTCTTATTTTCTCACAAATACACTCATTCAGATTTTCTCACAAATACACTCATTCTTTTCTCACAAATACACTCATTCTTATTTTCTCACAAATACACTCATTCAGATTTTCTCACAAATACATTTATTCTTATTTTCTCACAAATACACTCATTCTGATTTTCTCACAAATACACTCATTCTTATTTTCTCACAAATACACTCATTCAGATTTTCTCACAAATACATTTATTCTTATTTTCTCACAAATACACTCATTCTGATTTTCTCACAAATACATTTATTCAGATTTTCTCAGAAATGCATTCATTTAGATTTTCTCACAAATCCATTCATTCAGATTTTCTCACAAATACATTTATTTGTATTTTCTAAAAAAAACATCTGTCGGATTTTCTCATAAATACATTCATTGGGATTTTATCACAAATGCATTTAATTAAAATTTTCTCACAAATGCATTCATTTTTATTTTCTCCCCAAAACAATCTGTCGGATTTTATCATAAATACATTCAATTTGATTTTCTCACAAATTCATTCATTCAGATTTTCTCACAAATATTTTCATTCAGATTTTCTCACAAATACACTCATTCAGATTTTCTCACAAATTCATTTATTCAAATTTTCTCACAAATACGTTGATTTGTTCACAACAATCAATAATCAATAATCATTTATTCACAAATGCATTCAATGCATACAGCTGAACAAAATTAACATTAATGGTTATTATTGGTTTTTATTTAATGTTATTTCTGTGAGAAAATCCGCAGGTATGCAGCTGTGTGCACTAGATAAAAATACTAATAGACTGATAAGAAGCTAATAAAAGTCTAAATGTGTGTGTGTGTGTGTGTGTGTGCGTGTGTGTGTGTGTGTGTGTGTGTGTGTCAGGAGCGACACCGGTGTGTTTGTGTCTGATATAGTGAAGGGTGGAGTGGTGGAGCAGGACGGTCGGCTCATGCAGGGAGATCAGATCCTCTCAGTCAATGGGGAAGATGTTCGTTCGGCCACGCAGGAGTCTGTGGCATCTCTGCTGAAGGTCAAAAACACAAACACACACACTGCAGAAACACACTGTATAATAATGCATTTTTAGATCTATTAGCTTTATGACTGAGTGATCCTGAGAGAAGAGGCTGCTTTGAAATTGCTTTTTAAACAGAGATTGGTATATATATATATACCAATATACCAGAAGGTTTTTAAAGAGAAATGTGTATAGTTTTTAAATATTTACATTTGATATTTTCTCATTTCTCTTCAAATGTACTTAGATTTTAAGTAATTTTGTAGTGAACCGACCATTGTAGAGAAAAACGCAGTATAATGCATTCAGATCTTTCAGTTTTATGAATGAATGATAGAAGAGGCTTTTGTATTTCTTCTGGAGAAAGTCTTTGGCTGGAATAAAATTTATTTAAATAAAAATGTAATATGAGGTCAATATTTTGAGCCCCATTCGGCTCGTTCAATGTCAATGTCAATTTTATTTCTATAGCACTATTTAACACAACCAGAGGCTGACCAATGTGCTGCACAGTGCAAATCAAAACAGATAAAAACTAATGTATATATAAAATTATAAAGTTATTGCTAAAACAGACACTTTTCACTGATAAAATGCCAAATCAAAGAGGTCAGTTTTTAACCTAGATTTAAAAACAGACATGGATGAAACAGATCTGATACAGAGGGGCAGAGCATTCCACAATCTAGGACCAGCTACTGCGAAAGCATGGTCACCTCTGCATTTCAGCCTCCACTTAGGTATGAATAACAGTCTCTGGTTAGATGACCAAAGAGACCGATCAGGCTGATGCTCAATTAAAATGTCTGACAGGTAAGAAGGTGCCAGGCCACTTAGAGATTTAAAAACCAAGAGAAGCATTTTAAAAGTGACTGGATAGTGCACAGCCAGTGCAGAGAGCGTAAAACTGGTGTCATGTGCTCATGTTTCTTGGTCCCTGTTAAAAGCCTTGCAGCAGCATTTTCAACTAATTGAGATAAGGTTTTCTGACTAATCCCAAAGTATAATGAGTTACAAGAGTCCAATCTAGTGGTAAGATTATCTGCTTGTGTTTCCTCAGAGTTCTGCTGGTCCAATCCGGTTGGAGATCGGTCGCTTTAAGGCGGGGCCTTTTCACTCAGAGCGCCGTCTGTCTCAGAGCAGTCAGGTTACACTTCAGTCCTGCTACTTGTGTGTGTGTGTCTGTCTGTCTGTCTGTATGTGCACTGGTTTTGGTGGTTTACAAGGACAGAAATGTGTATAATGACATAAGCCCCTTTCACACACAGTTTTCCGGAAAATTACCGGCAATTTTCTGGAAAGAGATCACGTGTAAACACACCCTTTTTGAAATAACCACGAAATTGTCCGTACATTTACGGGTATTACTGTGTGAAAGGGGTTATAGATATGACCCACTGTAAGTATTACATCATTGAGGTGGTTCATGAGGACATGCTTTGTCATTGTAATTAAAATGCATAAAATTACTTTGTGTGTGTGTGTGTGTGTGTGTGTGTGTGTGTGTGTGTGTGTGTGTGTGTGTGTGTGTGTGTATGTGTGTGTGTGTGTGTGTGTGTGTGTGTGTGTGTGTGTGTGTGTGTGTGTGTGTGTTCAGATGAGTGATACAGGCAGTGGTAAAGTCCCTCTTCACTCAGACTCAGCAGTTTCGCCAGGAGAAACAGACAAAACACATGAATGTAAGAACACACACACACACACACACTCTTCATCTGCTCTGTACACATGAGGTTTATTCTTCATTTTCAGCCTTCTCTTTCTGTTTTCTCAGTGCTGGATAAAGACGTCCGCACGGTCGAGTTCACAAAGGTCAGTTTCACTCAGTCTCAACGTTTTTCCCACAGAGAGAGAACAGAGCTCAAACTGTGCTCAGATTGACTCATATATATATACCCAGAATTTGTGTTTGGGTCATTTTCAGTTTTTACTTTACACAAACACAAAATCAGGATTTTTTTGAGTCATAATAATCCAGTAAGACATTTATTTATACTTATAGCATATGGTTTTACAATGGATCTGTAATATTATCTGTAGTAATTATCTGTAATAATGTTTGTGTGTGTGTGTGTGTGTGTGTGTGTGTGTGTGTGTGTGTGTGTGTGTGTGTGTGTGTGTGTGTGTGTGTGTGTGTGTGTGTGTCTCAGGCTCCGTCAGACTCTCTAGGCATCAGTATAGCTGGTGGTGTTGGCAGTCCTCTGGGTGACGTGCCTATCTTCATCGCCATGATGAACCCCAGCGGCCTCGCAGCGCACACACACAAACTCTGGGTAAGTGGCAAGTAGCTGAAGTAAATTTGTTTTATAAAAAAACTAAAAACAACTGCGTGCGTGTGTGTGTTAGATTGGAGACAGGATTGTGTCCATCTGTGGAAACTCAACAGAAGGAATGAGTCACAATAAAGCCGTTTCACTGCTGAAGAACACAACCGGCCTCATACAACTACAGGTACAACACACGCACGCACGCACGCGCACACACACACACACACACACACAGGAAAAACACCAGCATCAACTCTTAAAAAAGAAAAAGCATTTGAAGCTATGCATCAGAACATTGTGAAAGTCCACATCACTCAGTGTCTGTGTTTTTAATGTTAGTATGTTGTGTGTGTGTGTTTTTTTACAGGTTGTTGCTGGAGATACATCAGTAACGGGACCTTCAGCAGAGCAGACCGCAGGACTCGCAGCCAGCAGCATCTTCCATGATGACCTGGGGTTAGTACACACATACACACACTTTTACATGCACATGCACATACCGCATTTATAAATGAGCTGCTGCTGAAATAGGAAGATGTAAACTCTCCTCTCTTTATAACTCATGAGATGGACGTTTTCAGCACACGCTACAAATGTCGTGGTCTTTTATTTTCTATGAGCTTATTAATCTCAGATTTCTCAGATCTCAGAGAAGCGTATTTATTTAGCGTTCAGTTAATGCATACATTTCATAATTAAACTTAGCGTTACAACATTGTTGTGTGGCCAGGATAATGTATATTCCTGTTTGCTGTAGTCCTCCGCAGTGTAAAAGCATCAGTCTGGAGCGCGGGCCCGATGGACTGGGCTTCAGTATTGTTGGAGGATTCGGCAGCCCGCATGGTGACCTTCCCATCTACGTCAAAACCGTCTTCAGCAAGGTAACACTCTCATCCACACACCAGTTTTTATTTTGTATTTTTATCCCGTAGTTTTAAATTAGAAAGTATTTATTTGACAGGGACATATGTGCAGAAGCCAACGTCTGAAGTGGTTTTTCAAAATAGTCCTAAGACAATGAGTGTTGCTCAATAGTTTTAGGACAACCCTGGTGAAAGGTTTTTAGATGTTGACTACTGTAAAACAGTACATTGACCTTAAAAAGGAAATATTTTAGTAGCATTAACACATACACACCGAGTTTTGGCTAATCAAAGCTAAATTAGAGCAGTCAATAAACATCTAATAGACGTCTAACAATAGTACAAACATAGACTAGTCATCAAATGCATCTATTTATTGACTAGTCTATATTCGGACTATTGTTAGACGTCTATTAGATGTTCACCGGCTGCTCTAATTTAGCTTTGATTAGCCAAAACGTCTATATTTGGATGTCTACTAGACCCCTTTAAAACTCAAAAAATGCTTGCTGGGACTGGCTAACAACTTTACTCTTAAAAATTTGGTGGCTATATGTAGTTAGCCATTTTTTAAGTTTTAAAGACATCTAACAAACATCCAAATATAGACGTTTTGGCTAATCAAAGCCAAATTAGAGCAGTCAATAAACATCTAATAGACATCTAACAATAGTACAAACATAGACTAGTCATCAAATGCATATATTTATTGACTAGTCTATATTTGGACTATTGTCATACGTCTATTAGTTGTTCGACAACTGCCCTAATTTAGCCTTGATTAGCCAAAACATCTATATTTGGATGTCTGCTAGACCGCTTTAAAACTCAAAATGGGACTGGCTAACTACTTTATTCTTAAAAATTGGTGGATATATGTAGTTAGCCATTTTTTGGAGTTTCAAAGACATCTAGTAGACATCCAAATATAGAAGTTTTGGCTAATCAAATCTAAATTAGAGCACCCGGTAAACATCTAATAGATGTCTAACAATAGTACAAACATAGACTGTAGATGCGTATATTTTGGTCGTTGGTTCTGACGCGTTTGTTGCTTAAACGGGTCAATAATAAAGTGAAATGTCCATACCTTTGCAAATAAAGTTGGATATTCCAATCCATTTATTGTCCATTTTGTCAAAATTAAAAAGGTAAACATCAAAACAAATATAAACCCATTCTCACAGCCATGACGGTCAAAATGTTTGTTTGACCTTCTACTACACCCCTCAGCTCCTCGTGAGGAGAGCATAAATACCATATACACCCTCTAGTGGCGTGAAAGAAAATTGCAACCCATAAATAGCTCCAACATAGACTATTCATCAAATGTATCTATTTATTGACTAGTCTATATTTGGACTATTGTTAGATGTCTATTAGATGTTCGACAACTGCCCTAATTTGTCCTTGATTAGCAAAAACATCTAGATTTGGGTGTCTATTAGACTCCTTTAAAACTCAAAAATTGCACAAAAAAACTACTTTACTCTTAAAATTTGGTGGATATAAGTAGTTAGCCATTTATTAGAGTTTTAAAGGCATCTAATAGACGTCCAAATATATGTTTTGGCTAATCAAGGCCAAGCTTTAGCAAAAACTGCTATTTTCTACCAGCAATCCCTGAACAGGTAGATTTTAAAACAAAAAAAACTTAAATAAAAAAAGTTACAACTCACTAGCTGTTTCCAAGTACGCAAATTAAATTTATGCGCAAAACTGGAATATCGCATAAAAGACACGTCAATAAAGGTTACAATTACTATTAGCTTGCTACTTGTACTTCACCTCGATTTGTTTTGTTTGACATTTTATGTACAGCACTTTGGTCAGCTATAGCTGTTTTGAAAGTGCTTTATAAATTCAATAAACCTAAACTCACATGTTATTAATTCAGTTGGAAGTGTGTTCTCTATAAGAAAAAGACCATTGGCCGAATGAAGTTTTACGTCAAATTATTAGCATGTAAAACAGCATCAGTCATTGAACACAGACATTATGGTAATTTTAAAGGTGAAATGCTTTCATGGGTTGTAAACAAACATCTGTGTGTGTGTGTGTCTGTGTGTGTGTTCAGGGAGCAGCATCAGAAGATGGGCGTCTGAAGCGTGGAGATCAGATCATCGCTGTGAACACTCAGAGTCTGGAGGGAGTCACTCATGAAGAGGCCGTTTCTATTCTCAAGAAGACCAAAGGCACCGTCACACTCACTGTGCTCTCATAAACACCCACAAACACATCTGTAGTGTTGATTTAAACACTGGATTACACACACACACACACACACACACACACACACAATGAATGGTGAGGCTGATGCTGTTGTTTACTGCTAGTTTGTGGAGGCTCTAGACATGCTTCTGTGTTTTAAATTGCTGGAAATGCACGTTCAGTTATGTTTGTTTCTTAACCACGTTCTTGAGGAGCATCGGCTCTGCACATTTTCCAGGGTGTGACAGACCAAGGAGACATCCAAAACATGCAGTGCTGGTTGTCCTCCAGGAACGTGGTTGAGAAACACTGGTTTAATCAATGATGAATGTACATCATTTCTGTCATCCTTAAAACAGTATTACCACAACATGTACAGATTTCCAATTCAATTCCTTATATGAGAACTATTCACCAACGTTCAATAAATAAGTAGCTAATAGACATCCAAATATAGATATTTTGGTGGATATGAATAGTTAGTTTTTTGAGTTTTAGAGACGTCAAATAGACATCAAAATATAGATGTTTTGGCTAATCAAGTAAACTAAATTACAGCAGTTATTGAACATCTAATAGATGTCTACAAACAGTCCAAAAATAGACTACTCACCAAATGCATCTATTTATTGACTAGTCTATATTTGGACTATTGTTAGACGTCTATTAGATGTTCACCAACTGCCCTAATTTAGCCTTGATTAGCCAAAACATCTATATTTGGATGCCTACTTGACCCCTTTAAAACTCAAAATCATGCTTGCTGGGACTGGCTAACTACTTATTTATTCCTAAAATTTGGTGGATATAAGTAGTTTTTGAGTTTTAAAGACGTCTAATAAACATCCAAATATAGATGTTTTGGCTAATTAAGGCTAAATTAGGACTGTAGGTGAAAATTAAAAATAATGCAAAACTAGACTATTCAAGAAATGCATCTTTATTGACTTGTCTGTATTTGGAATATTGTTAGATGACTAT
This sequence comes from Danio aesculapii, assembly GCF_903798145.1. Taxonomy (NCBI): domain Eukaryota; kingdom Metazoa; phylum Chordata; class Actinopteri; order Cypriniformes; family Danionidae; genus Danio; species Danio aesculapii. Next base: position 72,130,547 of record NC_079441.1, on the reverse strand, counting down.
TTGATGTTCACTGACAGCGCTCGATTAGCCAAATCATCTATATTTGGATGTCTATTAGACCTTTTTATAACTAAAAAATGCTTGCTGGGACTGGCTAACTACTTATTTATTCTTAAAATTTGGTTGATAGATGTAGTTAGCCATTTTTTGACTTTTAAAGACATCTAACAGACATCCAAATAAAACATTTTGGCTAATCAAGGCTGTACGTGAACGTCAAATAGACATCTAACAATAGTCCAAAAATAGACTAGTCATCAAAAGCATGTACTTAATAACTGGTGTTTTTTTGATGTATAGTTAGACGTCTATCAGATGTTCACTGACAGCCCTAATTTAATCTTGATTAGCCAAAACATCTTATTTGGATGTCTTAAACTCAACAAATGCTTGCTGGGACTGGCTAACTACTTTATTCTTGAAATTTGGTGGATATAAATAGTGAGATGTCTCTAAAACTCAAAAAAATGGCTATTAGACATCCAAATATAGATGTTTGGCTAATCAAGGCTATTCTAGGGCAGTTGGTGAACATCTAATAGACATCTAACAATAGTCCAAAAAGTAGACTAGTCAACAAATGCATCCATTTTTGACTATTCTATATTTTGATTATTGTTAGACGTCTATCAGATGTTCACTGACAGCGCTAGTTTGGCCTTGATTAGCCAAACGTCTATATTTGGACATCAATTAGACGTCTTTAAAAGTGTGATCAGATCAAATTGTCCTAAATTAGATTTTTAAGTCTTTTTCTTTCCAAATCAGTTCACAATTGTGTAACTAATGAATAATAAGAACAGTTTACATCCAAACAAGGCACATACTGTAGCAGCAGTGGAGTTTAGTCCATTTAAAAGCATATTTCATTATAAAAATACACAGCTTCTTATAGTGGATCTCAACATGCTGGCTTTACAACCACTGTAAGACTTACAATAAAACAATGAATAAAAGTTCAATTGTAAGTAATATTCCTAGTTTTACACTGCTGGAAATGGCAATAGGATCTTGATTGTGTGAACACTCCTCTAGGAATTTAACACTGAAACTGAATCTATATTGATAAACTCAATTATCTGAGAAGTGTTTGGATCTTAACAGCTCTTGTATAGACAGAACAGTGTTTGTTTTTGCTAGAAGCAGCAGTATTTGTATGTGTGTGTGCACGTGCTGATGGTTTATTTCATCAGTGCGTTCAATATGTCTGAAGTTTTGCCTTCATCTGAGAGGTTTGCTGCTGGATGTAAACGACGACACCGCAAACTACTGTGAAACACTCTTCTAAATCAGTATTGGACTTCACTGCAAACACACAAAATAAAAAGTGACCTTCAACACACAAACAACAGTTTCATTTCTTCTGTGTCTATATTTTGCTTATTTAAATTGTCAAACAAAACATTATATAAAAACACTACTTTCAGACTTTCGATGACAGCATGTCAAGTTAAACGTCAATACAACATTAATACAACCAAATATTTCCTGGTCATCGTTCATTGGAAACATTAGGTCTTCCTAAATATTTCTCTTTTCAAGAATCAGCGTACATTCATTTTGCTGGTGTTCAGATTCGGTTTGATTGTACCGACACTGTATATCTTCATATATGGCCATGTATTTCCATTGTAGTTATATTTGAACATTAATGTCCATATTTGTATTTCAAATCATGGAACATTTTGAAATATGCAGCATTTTTACATTAAATATGAACTCGCATGCTTTATATTTGATTTGCATACATTGACACATCTCAGATTCCTATATGGGTTTCTTAATTTTGCCATCTGCATGACAGTAATTCAAGCTTGTTGTTGGAGGAATGAAATGTGGAATCATTCAGAAGAGTTATGTAACAACTTATTGAACACGCTAAAAAAATCAGCACTAACTTCACTTAAACTAATGTCAATTCAGACGCTTGTAACATTTGAGTCCATACAGTAGAGTCGCTTTTATGAACACATTCACATGGCACTTCACACACATTCCTGAACACAAACATGAAGCTTCATTTTAGAAAACATCCTCAGTGATAAAAAACAAGAGGATGCATTTAGTACTCTTCAACATATAGTCAGTTTGGTGTAAGGCAGTGTTACTGAGAGCAGAATTAAATGTCAAATACTGCTTAACGGATCAGGAATATCAACTGAAATACGTCTTCACTTTCAATTAGGAGCTCATAAAACCAGGATGATGCATTTGTTGATTCCAGTATCGTGACCATTGTGTAACTAAATATATAATTGGATTTTATGGTCAGTAAACAAGTCAAAATGTGTAAGAAAATCTATAAAACTACAATAATATGTGGTTTAATCTATTATAAAAGCACTTGTTAGCTACTTGTTCTATATTAGAAATATTAAATATGATCTTTCCATACAATCTTTACTGTCAGGCTGAAATGGAAAAATGGCTAATTCAATATTTATGCGTGTCTGTGTGTGTTTTGTTGATTTTCCCTCCATATCCCGTGTCTTATCAGTGAAATTAAAGTCAAATAAATAAATCAGGAATGATGAGTCGGACTCCTCACCATCATTAAAAAAATAAAGAAACATGCGTATTTGTATATGCATGCTTCACGCATTACAGTACACAAGCACACAGTGGAGTGTATAAGTTTAACTCTATAAAAACTAAGTAACAATATGAAAATCAGCATATTTTCAGCTGATAATTCAGGTTTTTGCGGTCTGATCTGGGCAAAAGCTGTGTTTTATGCTTTAATGATTGACAATCTGACCTTCTGTATTAAAAAAAGTTAGCTTAGTAGCTAAAAAAGTTAGTAGCTTAGAATTTTTTTTTGCTTGACGAACTATTAATAGTGCATATATTTCACACGAAATTAGATTTTCAAAATCACAGAACTCAGACTTATAAATCCCACTGTCCATAATAGTTATGAATAGCATTATATTAATATTATAGAGCTATAGAAAAATTGAGACTATTTGGAAATTCTCAGTTTCTCTGGATTTATATCTGGATTTATTTATGATTTATGCTTTCATATTTGAGATAAATAATTTTCATTATTCTGCAAATTTCTTTCAAATTGAAAGTAATAAAAGTTGTCATTCAGAGCTATTTAATTGCATTAAATAGCAAAAAAAAAAAGCCTAGATTCCAGACATGTGTATATTACATTTTAGACAATTCAGTATCATTTTTACTATATATATATAACAGAGAACTATGAGGGCAAAAACATAAATAAAAAAAAGAGTTTATCATTTTAGGCCAAATCGCTCAGCCCTATTTAAAGACCATTTTGAGGTATATAAACAATAACAATGGTCCTGACGCATGTCCTGTTTTACAGGAAATTTTTACTTTCTATAGCTTCCGAGAACTCAAAAAGATCCACATATTGATAAATAATCCCATGGCACGAGTTTTAACATTAACAGTTATGACTGAATCTCCTCTTGTTACGGTTATGAAATAGTTTGACAACAAGCTCGAAATTTTCTTGAGCCAATGACATCATCACATTGAAATGGTCTATATGAATTATACTATACTATAATTATAGGATAATGTAACTCCTGAATGTATTTGTACTCCTATGTATAAAATCAAATACTAAGTAAAATAATAAAAGTCCTGATCTTTAATCCACTGTTCACGGTAACAACAGTTTCCATCAGTAACCACTGCGCTTCTATGTAAACATAAAATAATGACAGAAGGTCATCTTTTATACACTTAAAGTAGAAATAAATATACCTGCCATTAACATTTTCATCTTTTTGATCATCATTTTCGTCTATATGCTTGACTATAATAATAAAGTATTAGTAATATTTACTACGTAGAGCTATGTGTACTAATAAGCTCTACTTATACACATTTTAATATCATTTATGTTACTCGGATTAAAGAAAGAAGATAAATCAGAGTTTTGTACCTCAATTCACTGAAATTAAAATCAAAACTGCTCCTAAAATAAACCTTTCCTATAAAAACAGCCCAAACGTGTGGTTTATCAGCCTGCTGTAGTCATAGTTGGCCACTGATGAAAACTCTAGTCATCATGTTGAAGTTTAGTCACTGAGGTATCGCTAATAAACATTTCCTTTTGTTTGTTTTGAGAATAAATCTCCTTAAATGTACACTTGTGTTTGTTTCATTCGTCTCCCTTTTTCTGTCATGTACAATATATGCATGTTTTAAGCTGCCAGAGAGAGGTCTTCCTTTTCTGAATGTGTGTGTTTTATATGAACAGCTAACACACACACACGTTCCATCAGTGGCCCTGAGAGCATCCATTTGTGTGTGTCAGACCAGTAAACGCAGCGGGAATGAAAACGCTGCTCCTAAAGACAAACCCAGAGCCAGGAAGAAGGTCATCAGTGCTCCGGCAGTCTCTGCGTCTTTAGGCTCCACAAGCCTTACAGAGAGAAAAGACGACGAAACAAACATTAGAATGATTTCAGAAAGATCATGTGACAAAGACTAAATTAAAGATGTCTAAAAGTCAACTTTGAATCACTGGGGTTGCCACAGTGGAATGAACCACCGACTATTCCAGCTTTTGTTCCCCAGTACTGGGAAACACTCATACACACTATCATTCACACACGCACTCATACACTACAGCCAATTAAGTTGATCAATTCCCCTACACGCATGTGTTTGGACTGTGGGGGAAACCGGAGCACCTGGAGGACACCCACACCAATATAGGGAGAACATGCAAACTCCACACAGAAATGCCAACTGACCCAGCCAGGACTCGAACCAGCGACCTTCTTGCTGTGAGGCCAGAGTGCTAACCACTGAGCCACCCAACTTTAATTAAAGGCATTTACTTGAATGCCGCTGTTAACAAACCATTGAGACTTTCAGCTCAATAAACTCCTAATTTGCTGCTTATTAAAGTTAGTAAGGTAGTAGTTGGGTTTAGATATTGGGTAGGATTAGAGATGTAATAGAAGATAATACTTCATATCTTAATAATAGACAGGTAATAAGTAGTTCATTCATTCATTCATTCATTTCAGCTTTTCCGGGTCTGGAAGAGAACCCCATATCTCCCTCTCTCCAGACCCTTCCTCCAGCTCCTCCGGGGGGATCCCGAGACGTTCCCAGGCTAGCCAAGAGACATTGTCCCTTCAGGGTGTCCTGGGTCTTCCCCACGGCGGCACATGCCTGCAACACCTCCCAAGACAGGCGTCCAGGAGGCATCCGAAACAGATGCCAGAGCCGCCTCAGCTGACTTCTATTGATGTGGAGGGGCAGAGGCTCTACTCCGAGTTCCTCCCGGGTGTCAGAGCTCCTCACCCTATCTATAAGGGTGCGTCCTGCCACCCTGCGAAGGAAACTCATTTAGGCCGCTTGTATCTGAGATCTTGTCCTTTCGGTCATGGCCCAAAGCTTAGGACCATAGGTGAGAGTAGGAACGTAGATTGACCGGTAAATCGAGAGCTTTGCCTTTCGGCTCAGCTCCTTCTTCACCACAACAGACCGGTACATCGACCGCATTACTGCTGCCGCTGCACTGATCTGCCTGTCAATCTCACACTCCATCCTTCCCTCACTCATGAACAAACCCCAAGATACTTGAACTCCTCCAGCTGGGGTAAGGACTTTCCTCCAAGAACAGCCACCTTATTATGGTGGAGGGGTTTGAGTGCACCTAAGAACTATGTTGTCGGGGCTAATAGCACTGCTAGAGTCTCCCAAGGCAAAAAGGTTTTAGGTGACGATTCAAAAAACCCTTATGAGCGCTAAAACAGGGAGGACCATGAGGTCGCCCAGTATGGCGCAGCTGGAGCCCCACCCTGGAGCCAGGCCTGGGGTTGGGGCTCGTATGAAAGTGCCTAGTTACTGGGTTTTATCCCATGGAACCTGACCGGGCTTAGCCAGAAGGACTGATGTGGGCCCGCCAGCTCCAGGGGGAGCCGTAAAGGGTGGGTGCACTTTGTAACATGTGGTGGTCGAAGGTTAGGACCACGACAACCTGATTGTCAGGCACAGAAACTGGCTCTTGGGACATGGAATGATAATAAGTAGTGCCAGACAATTTTTCCCCATTTCTGTACAAATATCTGCAGATACATGGTGAATGAATTTGAGATCGTAACTAAAAATAAAGGGACTTTTTGACTTATTTAAGGTTTGCAATGGAAATCTTATTAGATCCACTTGTTTGGTGAACAAAGCAAGTCTCTCATATAACACATCTTCAAAAAGACAGAAATCCTAAAGTACAAAAGGTCTACACAGACTTTAAGAGTGGAGGTCACTTCTGTTATATGATAATAATATTCCAGCAAAGTTTGAGTTTGTTCTTGCCATGAAATATCCATGAGGTGCTGATAAATGAACAATGTAAATAATAATCTGAATGACATTTCCAGCAAAGTGTTTAACGCTCATCAGTGTGTATGTACTCACTGTGGTGCGTAGGTCATAGACAAACACACAAAGTATCCGCTGGACACTGAGAACAGCAGCATGATGAAGACGAAGATGAAGTCATTGGAGAAAAGCACAGGCAGGTTCTGTCTCTCCTGTACGTTACACATCATCAGCAGCGGCACGAAGATCACACGGCAAACCACCAGCAGAGGAAACAGACGGCTCTCTTTACACGGCTGACGAGAGAAAACACACACACACACACACTTTAATTAAATCATAATTCACAGCTAAATTCAAATGACTTTATATCCATCATTTATTACAGCATCATTATGCTCTATGAAAAGAGTGAAAGATGTTATCTTGCCAAAAATGATTGCACAAAACATCCAGCAAAATGATCTTCTACTGATTAAGGCATTTATTTGGGAAAAAACAAACAGAAAAAAATACTACTAAAGTAATAAATTATACAATTTTGGATTATATATTAAAATAATCCCCAAAACATAAGTAAAAAATTATAATAATAATAAATAAATTTCTCCTCCGCCACTTTCCAAGGTTGTTTATTTGGAAGTCTTCTTAAAATAGTCCAAATAGTCTAATATTATTTAAAAAAAAATCTGTCTTTATGTGGCTAAAGAGACAAACCAAAGTCAAATAAAAAAAAAATTGGATTATAATATATAAATATATATATATATATATATATATACACATTTTTTATTTAATTATTTATTGCTCATGAGGAAATGATTGACTCACCCACTTAAACACTGAGGTCACGGTTCTGCCAGCCCAATCAAACAAGTTAAAGCAGAGAAAGCAAAAGACTGGGATGAAGAATTGTTCTAAAAGAGAAAAGCACACAAAGACAAAAACATCATATATAACTGTACAGGTATTAATCTGCAAGACACTGGGAGACGGTGCTGACAGTGCTGCTCTTCACAGATCCACCAGATGGCGCCGTTTATCTGCTGATCAGGGTATAAGGTGCAGTAGGTGATCGTCTTCAGAAACATTGTTTGTTGTGCTGGTTGAAAGTCTCTTCACATTCCGATAGGAAATAATCTAAATGTATTTTTGTGTTTTTATATTCTCAGTAAGGCATAAGACTAAAAAATGTTCATCCAATTAAATGGTGTCGGGCCAACATTTCCCTTAATTCTGATAAGTAGCCCAAAGTGTCAGTCAGCAAGTGAAGTTTCATAAACTAATTTCGAGAGGAGCACGTGATATGATTGAGCACGTCTGGCCACTCATCTGTAATCAGTAATTATCCAATCAGAGTGATCCTAGTTTACTATAAATGGATCATTTTCTCCCTACCGCTCTATCTTCATTTGGAAGAATCCCCCCTTCCACCCCATCTCCTCCTTTTCTTCCCTTTTCTAAAGGGGGAGCTCTCGAGACCTACCTGATCTAGGATCTCCTGATATGCTTATTGACCGGGCGGGAGCCCTGGGCTCAAATATCTCAGAGCTCAGGGTTCTCTCCCGGGACAGCATGCCAAACCTGCTTTATACGCCAAGCATATCTAAGTGGGAACTCTTCAAATGTAGATTTGTGCAACGGTGCATCTCTGTTCACGTAGATCCGTCATTTGCGCGTGCATGTCAGCCACTGAATCTTCCGGCAATAGATTGATGTGACTATTTTCATTGATGATGTAGATTTTGATCCAGTTTAACATCAGCAAATAGCGCTATTCCACCTAGCCTGCTTCACTGAGCTGAAGTTGGTTTTATATTCACATTGGCTCATTTCTGAACAATGACAGCCTGTGACGCGCTCTCTATATTGTAGAGCTGCTCGATTATAGGAAAAATCATAATCACGATTATTTTGGTCATAACTGTAATCATGATTATTCAAAACGATTACAGTTGAAGTCAAAGTGATTCGCCCTCCTGGGAATTTTTATTTCATAAATATTTTCTAAATGATGTTTAACAGAGCATGGAATTTTCACAGTATTTCCTATAATATTTTTTCTTCTGGAGAAAGTCTTACTTGTTTAATTTCTGCTAGAATTAAAACAGGTTTAAATATTTTGAAATCTATTTTAAGGTCAATATCATTAGCCCCCTTAAGCAATATGTTTTGATTGTCTGCAGAAGAAACTACTGTTATACAATCCCTAATTAAGCCTGTGAAGCACTTTAATCTGAATACTTTGAAGAATATCTAGTCAAATATTATGTAGTCATCATAGCAAAAATAAAAGAAGAGATTAGAAACGAGTTATTAAAACTATTATGTTTAGAAATGTGCTGAAATAAAATCTTCTCTACATTAAACTGAAATTGGGGGGAAAATAATTGAGGAGGGCTAATAATTCTGACCTCAACTGTATATATATACAGTTATTGTCCTCCCTGTAATGCTTTTTCATAATCGTTAGAAGCTGATATTGAGTTTTGAATTAATTGCACAGCCCTACTATATTGTTTACCGCTACTCTGAATACTCGCTCTGAAGTAGCATGTAAGTATGCTTACTTAATAATAAGTGTAATTCCTGCACGCCACAATTCCTGCATAACTACATTTCTAACTAGCGATTGACATGAACTAGTGGGTTGTCTGCTGCCATGTTGGTTGCACGCATTCGTGATTTCAGGAGGCGTGGCTTTAGACGGCAGGGGAGGGACTGTGTTTCAAAAGATATTATGGTAACCAGTTAGTAATTTGGCAGATCACCTACTGCACCTTTAAAACAGGAGTGTCTAAACTCAGTCCCGGAGGTCCAGTGTCCTGCTAGGTTTAGTTCCAGCCCCAATCAGACACACTTGGGTTAGCTAATCAAGCTCTTACTAGGCTTTCTAGAAACATCCTTGCAGGTGTGTTGAGGCAAGTTGGAGCCAAACTCTGCAGGACACCGACCCTCCAAGACACCCCTGCTTTAAAACCACTTATTAGAATTAAGTTAGTAACTGGCTTAAACCCTGGTGAAAACTAAAACATATTTAATTATTATTAATAAATATTAAAAACCTCATTATATGATCTATTAATATCTTATTAATATCTACTGACTTCAGGTTTAAAAATGAAGAAATGGTGGTGTTTGGCATTTATAATTATGATTCAATAATATATGCATCACTGTGTGTGTTTTTGTACCCCATTTTCCTCTATAAGCGGTTTTCACGTCCACAGTGACAGCAGGAAAAACTGAGAGCGTAACGATGAAGACGAAGGTCACGCAGAAGGCCATCACCCAGATCTGAGACACAGAGAAGATGTAGACACTGTTAATGCATCATTACAGGATGTAATATTCAGCAATATGAATTTCACACTAAGGACAATAACTATAAATATAAATTATTATTATTAATATTATTAATAATATTATTATTAATTATATAATATGCACATATGTATATATGCTGTGTATATGTAATGTACATAGGCAGATGATTGCCTGGACTTGTGGATATATGCAGGTATAGAGTACTCATGGAGGAATATGATTAAGTATCTGTACAGTTGTGGATGTACATGTGCATATGTATTTACAATTCATTTATTATTATTTGCTGGCATGGGAGGGATTTAGGGTCTGTTCTTTAAAATGTGAAAATAAATAAATAAAAACTTCACTGTTGTTTTACATTTAGTTCCATTTTTAGATCCGGATATTTTAGATGTCTGATCTTTCTAATTATCCTCCTTGATGTGAACGGGCCCTAAATCTGTGAAACATGAGGTCTGACCTTCTTAAAGACCTCGAAGACGGAGCTCTTCCGCGTGGACGTGTTGTCTGTAGCCAGCGTGATGAAGGCCTGTTTCCCAGAATCCTCTTCACTCACACTGTTAATGCCATTACCGGGAGTCCCGTTGACCACAGAGCCGTTCAGCGGTTCACTCGTCTTATCAGAGACTTCAGCATCATCTGGAGGCACAGCATCATCATCTGGAGGAACAACAACATCATCATCTTAAAATCATCTTCATCAACAACAATAACATTATCATCATCATCATCATTAATAACATTATCATCATCATCATCATCTGGAGGAACAACAACATCATCTTCATCAACATCAATAACATCATCATCATCATCATCATCTTCATCAACATCAATAACATCATCATCATCATCATCATCTTCATCAACATCAATAACATCATTTTTTTCATCTTCATCAACATCATCATCATCATCTTCATCAACATCAATAACATCATCATCATCATCTTCATCATCATCAATAACATTATCATCATCATCATCATCATCAAATATACTTGTACTATAAAAAATGGTCCAAGTACTTAAACTATTTGGCTATGGGTCAAAGATGACAATGAGTGAGAAATATTATGACTGTGTAAATGTGATGGGGTTTTAAGGACTAAATTTAAGGACAAAAAAAAGGAGGAAGATGAGACTTTTCTTGCGTAAATCCACTGTCGACTGACTGATCGATCGATTTCCTCACTCACCCCCCCTTCCCTAAACCCAACCGAGAGTGTTTTCAAAAGCAATCCAGAAAAAGAACAGCCCTCGCAGCTGCCTGATTGTTACCACGCTTTCAGACCTTACCACGTTCTCACCCTGTTATTTACTTCTTTATTTATTTTTTTTGCCTTTCTGGAACCGTTCTTCACCGGACTCGAACCCCATCACGATCAACTCCCCTCCACATCACAAGCCTGCCAACATACGCGGTGAGCAACTGGGTAAACCGGGTAAACAGAGGTAAGCAGTCAGTTGGTAAGCGCGGACACAGAAGCTGTTGGCAGCGTCATACCGCCCCCCCCCCCATAGCATTCGCTAGACAAAATGCAGCCATACGTAGCTCTAGCTACATAATTAGCTCTCCAGAAATGTATACAGGGGTACGTTTTTACAATGAGCCTGTGTTGTATACAATATACAGTTGAAGTCAGAATTATTAGCCCCCCTTTAAATTTGTGTTTCTTTTGAAATATTTCCCAAATTATGTTTAACAGAGCAAGGAAATTTTCACAGTATGTCTGATAATATTTTTTCTTCTGGAGAAAGTCTTATTTGGTTTATTTCGGCTAGAATTTCTTTTTTTTTCTTTTTTTTTTATTACATTTTTTTATAAAATTTTTATTAAAATGTTTTTAAATTTTTAAAACTCCATTTTAAGGTCAAAATTATTAGTGCCTTTAAGCTATATTTGTTTTTGATAGTCTACAGAACAAACTATCGTTATACAACAACTTGCCTAATTACCCTAACCCGCCTAGTTAACCTAATTAACCTAGTTAAGCCTTTAAATGTCCCTTTAAGCTGTATAGAAGTGTCTTGAAGAATATCTAGTCTAATATTATTTGCAGTTATCATGACAAAGATAAAATAAATCAGTTATTAGAGATGAGTTATTCAAACTATTATGATTAGAAATGTGTTGAAGAAATCTGCTCTCCGTTTAACAGAAATTAGGGAAAAAACAAACAGGGGGGCGAATAATTCAGACTTCAACTCTATATAACCAAGTATCACCTGTGGGCAGCAGCTCTCTGGACGTCTCCAACTCGTAGCTCTTGCCTTTGTTTTCCAGGTAAAATCTTGCAAACTCCTGCACACACACACACACACACACACACACACACACACACACAAACACACACACACACAATCAGTGTAAGGTTAAGCTGACTCCGTAGGCCTGTTGCACAAAATGAGTTGAACAAACTCCAAATTCAAAGAAATGTAAACTGGTTAAGATCAGGATTACTCGTTTCACAACACTTGATATAAACCTTCTCTGTTAACTCAGAGTTTAACCCAGAGTTAATGATTACCCTGAATTGTGTGCACATGAAAACGTGACTCGTGCACCAAACGCTGTAGGTTTGAATGATTTCTCATGAGAGTAAATGCAATTCACTGCACTGTTGAGGATTAGGATATCACTATCAGAAACCTAATGAATTTAAAAGCAAGGCAGAAATGAACACTGATGATGCAGCGAGAGTTTGAGAAGGGAACTTGAAGAGAACTTTATCATTCATTCATTCATTCATTTTCCTTCGGCTTGGTCTCTATTTCAGAGGTCGCGACAGTGGAATGAACCACCAACTATTCCAGCATATGTTTTACACAGCGGATGCCCTTCCAGCTTCAACACAATACTGGGAAACACCCAACACTCATTCACACACACACACTATGGCCAATTTAGTTCATCAGTTCCCCTATAAGCGCATGTGCTTGGACTGTGGGGAAAACCAGAGCACCTGGAGGAAACTCACGCCAACATGCAAACTCCACACTGAAATACCAACTGACCCAGCTAAGACTTGAACCAGAGACCTTCTTGCTGTGAGGCCACAGTGCTAACCACTGAGCCACTGTGTTGCCTCTTAAAAACAAATTGTTTGCTGGAACTAGTTGTGAACTTACATGGATAAAACCAAAAGTGGCTTTGTGCAACAGGCCTCAGAACTGCTCAGATGTGACAGGATTTCATCCAAACACACACACACACACACTCACCAGTTTGGGAAGCATCATGTAACTGAAGAGTGTGATTAAAGTCCCCACACACGGAGTGATGAAATAACCCAGAGCTGCAGAGTCACTTTTAGCTTCACCTGTGTCACACACACACACACACACACATGCAAAAAAAAACACACACACACACATACAAAAAAAATACACACACACACACACACACACAGAGATACACAAACAATTTGCGCACACAAAAAATGCATGCGCATACACACACAGACACAAAAACCAACAAACAAACCCATACACACAAACAAACATAAACACACACACACACACACACACACACACACACACACACAATTCAAAACAAACAATTCACGCACACAAAAAAATTCATGCGCATACGCACAAAGACCAACAAACACACACAAACGAACACACACATAACAAACATAAACACACACAAAAACAAACAAACACACACAAATCCCAATATAAAACACACATAAACACACACAAACAAACACACACACACACACAAAAACAAACAACACACACAAATCCAAATATAAAACACACATAAACACACACAAACAAACACACACACACACACAAACACACACAAAAACAAACAACACACACAAATCCAAATATAAAACACACATAAACAAACAAACATACACACACACACACACACAAACAAACAAACACAAAAACAAACAAACACACATAAACACAAACAAACATACACACACACACACACGCACACAAACATAAACACACACAAAAACAAACAACACACAAATCCACATATAACACACATAAACAAACACAAATACACATACACACACACACACACACACACACAAACACACATACAAACAAACAAACAAACACACAAACAACACACATTAAAAACACACACAAAAACAAATTAAAAACACACACAAACACGCAAACAAACATAAACACACACAAAAACAAACAGACACACAAACCCAAATTAAAAACAAACACACACAAACATAAACAGTCTGATTAGATCTGCACAGAAATGCACAAGATGTCCATAAGGCACTCAATGAATCCATACGGAGGAAAATAAGCTCAAGTTTGTCCCCATTTACACTATAAAAACCTAAAATACACATGACAAAAGCAAAAATAAATAAATAAAGAATACAATGACAAACACAGAAGCTCTTCCACACCCCAAACCTCACCAAGCCTTTCCATTACAATCAAAACTATCTTCAATAATCACAGATCAATAAATCAGATGAGTCCAGAGTGATGTTAACAGCAGCTTAATTAAGGTGAAGTCTCACTTGCGATGGCAAGGATCATGGCGAGAGCAGCGAATGTTCCTGCGAGTCCCTGTCCGCTCATGAAGACGGCGCTGTATTTCTGCGGTAACAAACCCACCAAACCAAACAGACTGCCCTGCAGCACGGCGCCGAACGCTGACAACACAGAAAAACTAAATGTATTATACAACATCTGGTGCACTGCAATATTTAAACATCTGCAATAAGGTTGAGTCTGACAGATGAGAAGTTCGGGGAAGGAGATATTTTATTAGTGAATGTATCTTTTGCTGGCAGCACAGTGGCGCAGTGGGTAGCACAATCGCCTTACTGCAAGAAGGTCACTGGTTCGAGCCCTGAGTAGGTCAGTTAGCATTTCTGTGTGGAGTTTGCATGTTCTCCCCATGTTAGCGTGGGTGTCCTCCGGGTGCTCCGGTTTCCCTCACAGTCCAAACACATGCGCTATAGGGGAATTGGGTAAGCTAAATTGTCCGTAGTGTATCGGTGTGTGAATGAGGTTTCCAAGTGATTAGTTGCAGCAGGAAGGGCATGCGCTGTGTAAAACATGTGCTGGATAAGTTGGCGGTTCATTCCACTGTGGCAACCCCAGATTAATAAAGGGACTAAGTTGAAAAGAAAACGAATGAATGAATGAATGAATGATGTATCTTTTGCTCACCAAGGCTGCAGTTAATTCATCAAAAATACAGTAATCATTCATTCATTCATTCATTCTTCGGCTTAGTCCCTTTATTCATTAGGGGTTGCCACAGCGGAATGAACCGCCAACTTATCCAGCATTTGTTTTACACAGCAGATGCCCTTCCAGTTGCAACCCAGTACTGAAAAACACCCATACACACTCATTCACACACACACACACACACACACTACAGACAATTTAGCTGAAATGAGAAAACATTTTACATGCAATTTATTTTTACTATCTAAAGCTGATTTTTGAGCATTCTTCAGCGTGAAAGGAGCCTTCACAATTAAAACAACATATATTAATATTATAATGAATGCTGAAATCAACTGTTCTGCTGCTAATATGAGATATATCCAGCTGCAGAACCGCAGAACCACACACGTTTCAGGCACACACAATCTAGCGCACACGATTTAGGCAAACCATATATGGTAACTTAACTCCTTAGCATTATCGCCACCTATTGAATTTCACAAATATAATTTCCCATTTCAGTCATTATTATTATTATATCGTAACGATAATTTTAACATCTCTGCAGTTTCTGAACCCAAATTATGTAAATAAAAATAATTGGTTAAAGACACTTATGACTTTATTCACGTGTCCACATACACAAAGAAAACCCTCAGACCGTCTAATTGTAGGATTAAGTGTAATAAACTAATTCTGGATCTTAATATTATCATACTTGGTTAAAAATCGCTTTGTTGTAAAATATAAAAAGCAAACAATAATGTGTCACATTTAAAATGAATTACTATAGTTAATCATTTAAACAATGTATAATATAGTTAGAAACTGATTATCTTAACTGATTATCTGATTATAAACTAATTTATTTTACTAAACTGTCACAGCTGTTAGTTATATATATATTTACTTATTATTATTATTTGATTAATTATTAATAGTTAATTTCTATTGCTACATTTTGGTTTAAAAACAATATGTTGCTTAATATAAATTAAGCCTACTACAGTATTTAATGTGAGAAATCATTAATTAAAAAGTTATTAGAAAATTAAGCAAATACACACTATTAAATCGCTTGAGTAAAATATTAATATAATGTTATACATTTATTACATGTAAAATATATTATTTTATTTTATTATTAACTTGCTATTATTTCCTTCATTATAAATGAATCCATTATATAAATTAAACCTGTCCAATTTAGATCTTTCAGCAAGGCCAGCAAACGATATTGACTCTGTCAGATAATAATGACTGATCATCCGTGGAAAATCTGTCTATTATATTGAATGTCGATCGGAAACAGCGCTTCCCATTCGCCCGTCTCGATCGCAATATTTGTGAAATAAAGTAAAGTAAACACTATTGTTTATTCTGTACAATATTTATTAACCACATATATCAAAATATATCGATGACGATGTCCAAGACGACGTTAATAACATTAACATCCGTCGTAACCATATATGGTTTGCCTAGATTGTGTGTGCCAGATTGTGTGTGCCAAGAACGTGTGTGGTTCTGCAGGCCTGCAGCTGGATATTATTGGCTAATATTGGTGAAAACAGATATTTTACAATTTAAAAGGGGGCTATTATGCAAAACTCACTTTTATAAAGGGTTTAAACACAGTTGTGTGTGAGCAGTGTGTGAATATAACCAGCTTCTAATGGTAAAAGTGTATCATTTTATCATATTCACACTTGATGAAAACTGACACACGTACAAAGGGAGAATGTCAGTCAAAGTGTTTCTGAGGGGGAAAGCCCCGCCCACTAGTGACCATCTCTCCCTTATTAGCATAGTCTTGTTTTTGAATCTGCCACTATGCTGACACATAGGCACTCATAGCTCCGCCCTCTTTTGAATTCTCATTTGAATTTAAAGCGACAGTCAGCAACACACGCCACAATAAGGATCAAATCACAAAAGGGGAAGTTTCAAATAGTTATATAACAATATTTGTGTGCTATTTTGAGCTGAAACTACACACACACACACACTCTAGGGAGATCAGAAACTTATTTTACATCTTGTAAAAAGGGGCAGAATAGGTCCACATTAAGGATTCGTTGATTAATATGAGCTGCAGTTATTTAAAACTGCATCATCTGTAATATTATAAGCACATTTAATTTTAGTTGTGATGAACGTAAATCCTGTAAATATGGCGCTCACAGTTGATGAACCAGATGGTCGCCATGGTGATGGAGAAGAACCGGTCCTCCTCCATTGGGATCATCACCAGGACAGCAGTGAGAAAGAAGAGCAGGAAGATGAAGACTAGACTTCCTCCAATCCTCATCCTCTCTGAGATCCTGAAACACACACATCATTCCACATGTAGGTCACTGCTTTCAGGACATACATCAAATACATATTGAATTGCATTTAAAATATTTTTACATAGAAAAGAGCTTTTAAATGTGTGTAATATATTACTCCTTAGAGTGTGTTGGTGAAGACAGCTCAAAATATCCCACAAATAATGTTTTAACTCTTAATAATTACTGAGATTTTACTGTCTCTTTGATTAAATAATAGCAGAAAATAAAATATGACTGCTTTCAGGACATGCATTAAATATAAACAAATAAATAAACAAATATAGGTATAAATAAATGTATATAGGTATGTAAATTAAGTACACCTGTTCAGCCATTCGTTAACAC
>NC_079441.1:72100537-72108037 GCF_903798145.1 Danio aesculapii | reverse complement strand
CAGAGGATATAGCCATGTATGTGTAAGCAGAAAAAAAATACACATGGATTCCAATTTACTTAAATCAGATTCAGACATTGCTCATATGTGGAAATTTATCAGATATGAATGGGATCTGTGCCCTCATGTCTGCAGTGCAAACAGGTAGATTGGATTTTCACCTGTCAATGCGAGTCACTCATCACCGAATGGCGGATCCATTTCAGAACAGACTTTAGTCCCAAACCATACATGATTTATGAAAAATTACCATTTGTAAAACACTGTATATATTAATGATTAGTTAAAGGTTTAGGTATTGTTGATAAGCTTGTATAATAATGCATTTTTAACCGGAGCAGTCACGCTCATCTAAAGCTGGAGTAAAAAACTCCTGATAAGGTGCTTTTCTCTCTGAGTGAACTCTTTATTAAGAGCACGAGCTGATATAGTCACATTTATAGAGGAAATCCCTCCAACCTGCTCTTTTACATTATCTGCTCACTAAGCGGTTGAGTGTGGAAACAATAACACTAGTGAATGATAGTTTTGGTATATGGTGATTTCAAACTGACATGGTGAAATAGAGTTATTTAGCATTTACTTATTTTGTTTTGCAATTTTTCTAAATCACAAACTGCAAATTAATATATTTCCATATTTCAAAATGATCCTAATTAAAAAAAAATAGGCAAGCCCCAAGGCAACCCTACATTCACACAGACATTATGCAATTTTTCAGTGTCATGTAATACCACATTTTTTTACCACATATTTAGATACAGAGAAGCAATAATAAATGTACAATTCAACCCAATCTCACCCATTTTGTGAAATGTAAAATATGTAGCACCAGGGACATTACGTTACACTTTCAGATGACAAATCCACTAGAGGAGCTGTCTACTTTTCTCGAATCTGAAACGTGTTACTTTAGGTATGTTTTGCTTCAGATACACATCCAGGAGAAGGCGAAAACTGAGGTAAACCCTTCACTAAACCCAACCAGTGGTGTTTTCAGAAGCAGATGTAAGAGAAAAGTGAACCATATTGGAAAAATCTGACATTGATTGATTGGAATGGTTTTGTAGGCAAGTGCATCTGCATAATATACTGAAATAAACTGTTTCATTGTTTTCCGAGTCGTCGTTCAGGTACAGTAATCGAATAATCAGATGTAAAATAACACAGCAATGTCTTCGTTTTATAAATAACTCAATAAAATGTATAGTTAAAGTTACGAGCGGAACAATTTCTTATGCCTGAATTAAAATCCTCAGTCACAGGCCTCAAAACCCATACAAATTATTATAATCCAGACTCAGTATTGCATATAGTGTGCGTTGTGACTATTGCGAATGATATTGATGCTGAAACAATATATTGTGCAGCCTTAACTGCAACCATGTAGTTTTACCTTGATTTACACTGCTTTTATTGATATTTACTGGACTCTGTAGCACAAACACAACACCGTACAAAGTTAGCTACGAGCAAACTGACCACATCAGAAAGTGTCCATATGGCGAAATATAGGACACGCAAATGTATTCAATACAAATCATAGACAGCGTTAAGATGTTTTGTGTGTTTTATTGGTTTACAAAGAACTGCACAAAAATAATCCTTTATTCGTCAATAATATCTCCCTATAAATGTCACAAATGTGAAAAGGAACAGGGTGTTGTCATCATACTGCCCCTAGTGTTCATTTTAACCTATAAAATGCAATGTTAAATACATATTTGAAGCTTCACAAAATGTAGGCTAAAGCACGTATTTCTAATCGAGTCTGTGTTGAAACAATGACAAGCAGATTTTGAAACGAACACACAGAACGAGACCTTAGGCGACGGTGGAAAGCTATTAGCTTGATTACAGTCTGTATCAGTGTTTTCAGCTTTCAGAGCGATTAACCAGAAACCACAGAGTCTGTTTGTTCAAAAATCGCAAATCCTCAAGGTTCACTGAGAATCAATCAAGCAAGAATAAAAACCTACCGGTCAGCAGGCGCGTCCTTGCTCATTTCGTCTGCTGTACAGGTGGGCAGCTGTTCAAAAGAAAAACACAACAACAACAATATTAAACACAACTCAAGCTTTAACTTTAAATGATATCATACATATAGATGGTAGACAGAACAGACAGACAGACAGACAGACAGACGACAGATAGACAGATAGATAGATGGGTGGACGGACGACAGATACGATGGATGATGGATGGATGGACAGATACGATAGATAGATAGATAGATAGATAGATAGATAGATAGATAGATAGATAGATATATAGACAGATAGACAGATAGACAGACAGACAGACAGACAGACAGACACAGACAGACAGACAGACAGACAGACAGACAGACAGATAGATATAGATAGATAGATAGAAGATAGATAGATAGATAGATATATAGATAGATAGACAGACAGATGGGTAGGTAGACGGAACGGACGGACGGACGGACGGATGGATGGATGGATAGATGGACAGACAGATACGATAGATAGATGGATGGATGATGGATGTGGATGTAGATAGATAAATGATGATGGATGGATGGATGGATGGATGGATAGGTGGACGGACGGACAGATACTATAGATAGATGGATAGATAGATAGATAGATAGATAGATAGATAGATAGATAGATAGATAGATAGATAGATATAGATAGATGGATAGATATAGATAGATGGATAGATAGATAGATAGATAGATAGATAGATATAGATGGATAGATAGATAGATAGAGATAGATAGATAGATAGATAGATAGTGGACGGACGGACAGATACTATAGATAGATAGATAGATAGATGGATAGATGGATAGATGGATGGATGGATGGATGGATGGATGATGGATGGATGGATGGTGGATGGATGGATGGACCAGATACGATAGATAGATAGATAGATGGATAATGGATGATGGATGGATATATACGAAGATGGATGGATGGATGGATGGATGGATGGATGAATAGATAGATAGATGGATAGATGGATAGATGGATAAAATACTACTTTTATATAATAATAATAATAAAAATAAATGAATTAAATAAAAAATATATTAATAATGCTATAAAAATACTTCAAATTCAGTTTCATTGTACTGTACTCTTCATTATTTTGCACTCTACATGCCAAGCGCCCTTACTTGTATATATATTTTCATATATTTGTATTTTCTTTCTCTCTTAATTCACTACAACTATTAGTATTGATTGTATGTACATTCCACGTATTGTATTTTAATTATTTGTGTGCACCCAGGGTCTGAGAGTAATCATTTCTATTCTCTGCATGTAGATGTGGCTGCATTAACAAAATGTAACTTTAACATCACATCCCGCACAAATTACTTGTTCTTCAGCAAATATCATTCAGTGAATCTAGATATGCACATTCGGCTAAATAACATCCGTCCTTCATGCAGGAAAACAGCTTATAGCCATGTCAAATGTGCTAAATAATCCTTCATTTACTCACATACAGCATCTGAGAAGATCTGGAAAACACTAGAGTCCTCGAGGAGTTTTATACCACAGAGTGCATCAAATACAAAGTGCACTAAATGGTAGCAGTGCTCACATGAACAGACGTGGTTATGTGTAAAGAGGAGAGGAGGAGTGATCACACATCACTCCAAAACCACACGATTACCCAGCAGACACCTGTGTGGTTTTAATGCAGACTCAGTGGTTGCACTGTGGCCTCACAGCAAGAAGGTCGCTGGTTCGAGTCCCAGCTGGGTCAGTTGGCATTTCTGTTTGGACTTTGCATGTTCTCCTCATTTTGTCGTGGGTTTCCTCCGGGTGCTCCGGTTTCCCCCACAGTCCAAACCTATGCGCTATAGATCAACTGGATAAACTAAAATCGATCGTAGTGTATGAGTGTGTAAGTGTGAATGAGAGAGTGTATGGGTGTTTCCTAGTACTGGGTTGCTTCTGGAAGGGTATCCACTGCGTTAAACATATACTGGATAAGTTGGCGGTTCATTCCGCTGTGGCGACCTCTGATAAATAAGGGACCAAGCTGAAGGAGCTTGAATGAATATCTATTTAAGCTCTGAATTGATTGAACAGATCATATCGAAATCGTTCCATATAGGGTATATTCCGAAGCATGCTAATAGGACTTTTAATTTGCCAGTACCAGGGTTAAGCGCTTACAGTGAACTGTATGCCATGGCAAAATCGGCGCATTTAAGGTCAGTTTTCTTTATAAATCAGCGATCTCCACTGGCTGAGTGATATCCGATATAAAGTGGGTCTCAGATTGTACAAGAAGCACTGCATTAAATAACATTTCCCCCCGCCATGTCTTTATAATATGAGCATTTATTTTACCCCAGTATATTCAATAGAGCTTCTGCGCTAGCCTGCCGATTCTGACGAGTAAACGGCTTTTAGTCTCGTTTTACGCTTGAGCAACTAAATGAATGCCAGAATCTGTTTAACTGATTCTATTTTAATTACATTACAACGTCGATGCTGTAAAAGGAACCGTATAAAATGGAAAAAACTCACAATAACAGGTCACCGGAAGTTTATCAGTATGGGAATAACACTAGCTCATATATACCCTTTTAAACACATTCTGAGAAAATGACAATGTTTTTCTGAGCTTTAGATGCATTTAAACCTGTTGCAGGAGACTCCAACACAATAATCCGGACACCAGATAATACCAGATGAGCTGCTCTGCTGATTCTCCTTTTAGGTGTGAACTGAACCAACTTCCTCGTGTGAATCAGAACTTCTGCATTCTCCTCATGTGGCCTTCAGGCACTAGTACTTGACGAGGAAGGATCGCGAAACTAATCCAATTACACGCTCCTTTAGTTACACAATGAAGAGTGTGTTAGAAACGTTTACATTTATTTTCCTACAATTCTTCATGCGGCTTCTGTTTTTCAGTCACACACACACACACACACACACACACCACACACACACACACACACACACTTATCGATAACAACAACAATCAACAATTAGCTCTTTCTTGTTAAGTCTCTTATATTGATATTTTCTGCTTGTATTTTATATCACTTATTTTCCTTTTTATTAGATATTTAAATGTCCAGCAATTTTTCACATTTTAGATTAAAGTTTATTTCCAATAATAATTCTAGACATTAATTAATTTAAATAAACTACATGAATAGTTTAGAAGCAAAAACCTCTAAATGCCATTCGATATTTTCTTCTACCATCAGCATTTTTCTCTGACTCCTGTGTGTAGGCTCAGTAATTTTGTTTTTATGGTGATGAAGAACTTCTTTTCATTGTCTTTAAAGTTAAATAACATGAATATAAACATTGGAGGCTGAGAAATATGCTCATTTCACGAGAAAACTTCAGGTAGCATTTAGAGGTTTTGCATCTGAACTCTTCATATCTATATTTACCATCCCAAGTTAACTATAATAATATTCAAATACAAAGGATTATCAAAAGATATTTATTATAACTAGTGGAATGGAGCTGGACCATGTTTTATTTTTCATATAATTGACATTTATTAAAAAAGATTCCACTTTAAATAGGCTTTTTTAGAGACTAAATAAGTAAATAAATTACTTCAGCAAGCTCACAATGTGCCCTTCATTTTAGTTTTTTTGTTCTCTTCTGGTATTATTTTTTTAATAACGTTAAATTGAGGTTATTTTAGGTCATTTTTATATTTACATTTACATTAGCCACACACAAACATCTGACTGCTCATAGAACACCTACAATCAGCAAATTTGCCTGCTCTTTATTGTTGAGACTCTTATTTCGATACTTTCTGCTTGTATTTTATAATAATTATTGTCCTTTTTATTAGATTTTTAAATGTGTCTAGCAGTTTTTCACATTTTTAATTTAAGTTTATTTTAATGTAGAAACATATCCATTTTTGATTTATTTATATTTTATTATTGGCCCAGTTTTTTATTTTTCACATAAGTGACATTTATTAAAAAGCCTCAAATCTTTTCAAGCTTTAAACTAAAACGTTTTGTAGTCACTAAAATGAATAAATAAATAAAAAATAAATTACCCCAGTAAGCACACAATGTGCCCCTAAACTTTACATGTTTTTGGGGGCCTGAGACTGTGTGAGGGTTTTAAAAGCATTTAGGCATAAGAAACTGTACCGTTTGTAACTTTGACAAACTAATAACGATTAATTTTATTAAATTGTTTATAAAATGAAGACTATGCAGTATTATTTTACATTTGATTATTCAATTTCTGTATTCCTGAATACAGTTCGACTCCTTGGAAAACAATAAAATGCTGTTTATGTCATTTGTATATTTTTCTTTATTAATATATGCTTGTAGATTGTTTTTATTTTTATGCAATCCCTATACAGAATCATCCCAGTCAATCTAACATTATAATTTTTTTCCAAATACTTATTCAATTTATATCGCAATATATATTGCAGAATAAAAAAAAAATTGCAATGTTAGATATTTTACAATATCAGCCCGTGCAGCCCTAAACCACACATAAACAAATATCTGACTGCTCGTCAACACCTACAATCAACAAATTTGTCTGTTCTTTATTGTGGAGACTCTAATTTTGAATTAAAGTTTATTTTAATGTACAAATATATTATATATATATAATATATATATATATATATATATATATATATATATATATATATATAAAGAATTTATTTATTTATTATATTTATTATTGGCCAATTTCTTTTCAAATAATTTACATTTATAAAAGTAAATAAAGAATAAAAAAAATAACCCAGCAAGCACACAATGTTAAGCCTGTCACGATATCTATTGTGAGTTGTACGATATATTGCACCAAAATATTTGTGATAAACGATATTATTGTCATTTTAAGAGCATTTTATGCCGCTCATTATATAATGCCAGAATGAATCCATATATTTATTATTGTGACAGATATACACAATGTGCCCCTAACCTTGTTTTTTTTGTTCTCTTTTAGTTATTTTTAAAAAAATAACCTTAAGGGAAAGTTATTTTACATTTGCATTAGCCACACACACACCTGACCGCATATCGACACCTACAATCAACAAATTTGCCTGTTCTTTATTGTGGAGACTCTAATTTGCCTTCTCATTTACATTCAGTTTGATTCTCTACTTCACAAAAAAAACAATTCAAAGCAGCTTAACAGATTTAATACAACACTGACTCTCCATCTGCAACATGTCCGCCTCTTTTTCAGAAAACAGCTGAATAGATGCTGAGCTTTAAATAGGCAAGCGTCAATAAAACATCAATCTATCCAAACACAAAACCGCTTCTTCCCTATTCATCTTCCTTCCTGCGGCTCACTTGCTTTTTTAAGCCACCATCTGTCTTAGCTATTTTAGTATCTCTGGAGTAGCAATTAATCGAAACGCAATCGCGATTTGAAGAGTTGCAATTAGCTAATCGCAAGAGGCTGCAATCTGGAATATGTATTAGATAATTT
Organism: Danio aesculapii; assembly: GCF_903798145.1. NCBI lineage: Eukaryota > Metazoa > Chordata > Actinopteri > Cypriniformes > Danionidae > Danio > Danio aesculapii. The sequence goes on along the minus strand of NC_079441.1, from coordinate 72,100,574 downwards.
CCCCCACCCAGAGTTAAATGCATGACTGCTGTCTGTG
>NC_079441.1:72083037-72095537 GCF_903798145.1 Danio aesculapii | reverse complement strand
TTTTGATCATCATTTTCGTCTATATGCTTTGACTATAATAATAAAGTATTAGTAATATTTACTACGTAGAGCTATGTGTACTAATAAGCTCTACTTATACACATTTTAATATCATTTATGTTACTCGGATTAAAGAAAGAAGATAAATCAGAGTTTTTGTACCTCAATTCACTGAAATTAAAATCAAAACTGCTCCTAAAATAAACCTTTCCTATAAAAACAGCCCAAACGTGTGGTTTATCAGCCTGCTGTAGTCATAGTTGGCCACTGATGAAAACTCTAGTCATCATGTTGAAGTTTAGTCACTGAGGTATCGCTAATAAACATTTCCTTTTGTTTGTTTTGAGAATAAATCTCCTTAAATGTACACTTGTGTTTGTTTCATTCGTTCTCCCTCTTTTCTGTCATGTACAATATATGCATGTTTTAAGCTGCCAGAGAGAGGTCTTCCTTTTCTGAATGTGTGTGTTTTATATGAACAGCTAACACACACACACGTTCCATCAGTGGCCCTATGAGAGCATCCATTTGTGTGTGTCAGACCAGTAAACGCAGCGGGAATGAAAACGCTGCTCCTAAAGACAAACCCAGAGCCAGGAAGAAGGTCATCAGTGCTCCGGCAGTCTCTGCGTCTTTAGGCTCCACAAGCCTACAGAGAGAAAAGACGACGAAACAAACATTAGAATGATTTCAGAAAGATCATGTGACAAAGACTAAATTAAAGCTGTCTAAAAGTCAACTTTGAATCACTGGGGTTGCCACAGTGGAATGAACCACCGACCTATTCCAGCTTTTGTTCCCCAGTACTGGGAAACCACTCATACACACTATCATTCACACACGCACTCATTTACACTACAGCCAATTAAGTTGATCAATTCCCCTACACGCATGTGTTTGGACTGTGGGGGAAACCGGAGCACCTGGAGGACACCCACACCAATATAGGGAGAACATGCAAACTCCACACAGGAAATGCCAACTGACCCAGCCAGGACTCGAACCAGCGACCTTCTTGCTGTGAGGCCAGAGTGCTAACCACTGAGCCACCCAACTTTATTAAAGCATTTACTTGAATGCCGCTGTTAACAAACCATTGAGACTTTCAGCTCAATAACTCCTAATTTGCTGCTTATTAAAGTTAGTAAGGTAGTAGTTGGGTTTAGATATTGGGTAGGATTAGAGATGTAATAGAAGATAATTACTTCATATCTTAATAATAGACAGGTAATAAGTAGTTCATCATTCATTCATTCATTTCAGCTTTTCCGGGTCTGGAAGAGAACCCCATATCTCCCTCTCTCCAGACCCTCCTCCAGCTCCTCCGGGGGATCCCGAGACGTTCCCAGGCTAGCCAAGAGACATTGTCCCTTCAGGGTGTCCTGGGTCTTCCCCACGGCGGCACATGCCTGCAAACACCTCCCAAGACAGGCGTCCAGGAGGCATCCGAAACAGATGCCAGAGCCGCCTCAGCTGACTTCTATTGATGTGGTAGGGGCAGAGGCTCTACTCCGAGTTCCTCCCGGGTGTCAGAGCTCCTCACCCTATCTATAAGGGTGCGTCCTGCCACCCTGCGAAGGAAACTCATTTAGGCCGCTTGTATCTGAGATCTTGTCCCTTTCGGTCATGGCCCAAAGCTTAGGACCATAGGTGAGAGTAGGAACGTAGATTGACCGGTAAATCGAGAGCTTTGCCTTTCGGCTCAGCTCCTTCTTCACCACAACAGACCGGTACATCGACCGCATTACTGCTGCCGCTGCACTGATCTGCCTGTCAATCTCACACTCCATCCTTCCCTCACTCATGAACAAACCCCAAGATACTTGAACTCCTCCAGCTGGGTAAGGACTTTCCTCCAAGAACAGCCACCTTATTATGGTGGAGGGTTTTGAGTGCACCTAAGAACTATGTTGTCGGGGGCTAATAGCACTGCTAGAGTCTCCCAAGGCAAAAAGGTTTTAGGTGACGATTCAAAAAACCCTTATGAGCGCTAAAACAGGGAGGACCATGAGGTCGCCCAGTATGGCGCAGCTGGAGCCCCACCCTGGAGCCAGGCCTGGGGTTGGGGCTCGTATGAAAGTGCCTAGTTACTGGGTTTTATCCCATGGAACATGACCGGGCTTAGCCAGAAGGACTGATGTGGGCCCGCCAGCTCCAGGGGGAGCCGTAAAGGGTGGGTGCACTTTGTAACATGTGGTGGTCGAAGGTTAGGACCACGACAACCTGATTGTCAGGCACAGAAAACTGGCTCTTGGGACATGGAATGATAATAAGTAGTGCCAGACAATTTTTCCCCATTTCTGTACAAATATCTGCAGATACATTGGTGAATGAATTTGAGATCGTAACTAAAATAAAGGGACTTTTTGACTTATTTAAGGTTTGCAATGGAAATCTATTAGATCCACTTGTTTGGTGAACAAAGCAAGTCTCTCATATAACACATCTTCAAAAAGACAGAAATCCTAAAGTACAAAAGGTCTACACAGACTTTAAGAGTGGAGGTCACTTCTGGTTATATGATAATAATATTCCAGCAAAGTTTGAGTTTGTTCTTGCATGAAATATCCATGAGGTGCTGATAAATGAACAATGTAAATAATAATCTGAATGACATTTCCAGCAAAGTGTTTAACGCTCATCAGTGTGTATGTACTCACTGTGGTGCGTAGGTCATAGACAAACACACAAAGTATCGCTGGACACTGAGAACAGCAGCATGATGAAGACGAAGATGAAGTCATTGGAGAAAGCACAGGAGGTTCTGTCTCTCCTGTACGTTACACATCATCAGCAGCGGCACGAAGATCACACGGCAAACCACCAGCAGAGGAAACAGACGGCCTCTCTTTACACGGCTGACGATGAGAAAACACACACACACACACACTTTAATTAAATCATAATTCACAGCTAAATTCAAAGACTTTATACCATCATTTATTTACAGCATCATTATGCTCTATGAAAAGAGTGAAAGATGTTATCTTGCCAAAAATGATTGCACAAACATCCAGCAAAATGATCTTCTACTGATTTAAGGCATTGATTTGGGAAAAAACAAACAGAAAAAATACTACTAAAGTAATAAATTATACAATTTTGGATTATATATTAAATAATCCCCAAAACATAAGTAAAAATTATAATAATAATAAATAATTTCTCCTCCGCCACTTTCCAAGGTTTGTTTATTGGAAAAGTCTTCTTAAATAGGTCCAAATAGTCTAATTTATTTAAAAAAAAATCTGTCTTTATGTGGCTTAAAGAGACAAACCAAAGTCAAATAAAAAAAAAATTGGATTTATAATATAAAATATATATAATATATATATATACACATTTTTTTATTAATTATTTATTGCTCATGAGGAAATGATTGACTCACCCACTTAAACACTGAGGTCACGGTCTGCCAGCCCAATCAACAAGTTAAAGCAGAGAAAGCAAAAGACTGGATGAAGAATTGTTCTAAAAGAGAAAAGCACACAAAGACAAAAACATCATATATAAACTGTACAGGTATTAATCTGCAAGACACTGGGAGACGGTGCTGACAGGCTGCTCTTCACAGATCTCACCAGATGGCGCCGTTTATCTGCTGATCAGGGTATAAGGTGCAGTAGGTGATCGTCTTCAGAAACATTGTTTGTTGTGCTGGTTGAAAGTCTCTTCACATTCCGATAGGGAAATAATCTAAATGTATTTTTGTGTTTTTATATTCTCAGTAAGGCATAAGACTAAAAAATGTTCATCCAATTAAATGGTGTCGGGCCAACATTTCCCTTAATTCTGATAAGTAGCCCAAAGTGTCAGTCAGCAGTGAAGTTTCATAAACTAATTTCGAGAGGAGCACGTGATATGATTGAGCACGTCTGGCCACTCATCTGTAATCAGTAATTATCCCAATCAGAGTGATCCTAGTTTACTAAAATGGATCATTTTCTCCCTACCGCTCTATCTTCATTTGGAAGAATCCCCCCTTCCACCCCATCTCCTCCTTTTCTTCCCTTTTCTAAAGGGGGAGCTCTCGAGACCTACCTGATCTAGGATCTCCTGATATGCTTATTGACCGGGGGGAGCCCTGGGCTCAAATATCTCAGAGCTCAGGGTTCTCCCGGGACAGCATGCCAAACCTGCTTTATACGCCAAGCATATCTAAGTGGGAACTCTTCAAATGTAGATTTGTGCAACGGTGCATCTCTGTTCACGTAGATCCGTCATTTGCGCGTGCATGTCAGCCACTGAATCTTCCGGCAATAGATTGATGTGACTATTTTCATTGATGATGTAGATTTTGATCCAGTTTAACATCAGCAAATAGCGCTATTCCACCTAGCCTGCTTCACTGAGCTGAAGTTGGTTTTATATTCACATTGGCTCATTTCTGAACAATGACAGCCTGTGACGCGCTCTCTTATTGTAGAGCTGCTCGATTATAGGAAAAATCATAATCACGATTATTTTGGTCATAACTGTAATCATGATTATTCAAAACGATTACAGTTGAAGTCAAAGTGATTCGCCCTCCTGGGAATTTTTATTTCATAAATATTTTCTAAATGATGTTTAACAGAGCATGGAATTTTCACAGTATTTCCTATAATATTTTTTCTTCTGGAGAAAGTCTTACTTGTTTAATTTCTGCTAGAATTAAAACAGGTTTAAATATTTTGAAATCTATTTTAAGGTCAATATCATTAGCCCCCTTAAGCAATATGTTTTGATTGTCTGCAGAAGAAACTACTGTTATACAATCCCTAATTAAGCCTGTGAAGCACTTTAATCTGAATACTTTGAAGAATATCTAGTCAAATATTATGTAGTCATCATAGCAAAATAAAAGAAGAGATTAGAAACGAGTTATTAAAACTATTATGTTTAGAAATGTGCTGAAATAAAATCTTCTCTACATTAAACTGAAATTGGGGGGAAAATAATTGAGGAGGGCTAATAATTCTGACCTCAACTGTATATATATACAGTTATTGTCCTCCCTGTAATGCTTTTTCATAATCGTTAGAAGCTGATATTGAGTTTTGAATTAATTGCACAGCCCTACTATATTGTTTACCGCTACTCTGAATACTCGCTCTGAAGTAGCATGTAAGTATGCTTACTTAATAATAAGTGTAATTCCTGCACGCCACAATTCCTGCATAACTACATTTCTAACTAGCGATTGACATGAACTAGTGGGTTGTCTGCTGCCATGTTGGTTGCACGCATTCGTGATTTCAGGAGGCGTGGCTTTAGACGGCAGGGGAGGGACTGTGTTTCAAAAGATATTATGGTAACCAGTTAGTAATTTGGCAGATCACCTACTGCACCTTTAAAACAGGAGTGTCTAAACTCAGTCCCGGAGGTCCAGTGTCCTGCTAGGTTTAGTTCCAGCCCCAATCAGACACACTTGGGTTAGCTAATCAAGCTCTTACTAGGCTTTCTAGAAACATCCTTGCAGGTGTTGAGGCAAGTTGGAGCCAAACTCTGCAGGACACCGACCCTCCAAGACACCCCTGCTTTAAAACCACTTATTAGAATTAAGTTAGTAACTGGCTTAAACCCTGGTGAAAACTAAAACATATTTAATTATTATTAATAAATATTAAAAACCTCATTATATGATCTATTAATATCTTATTAATATCTACTGACTTCAGGTTTAAAAATGAAGAAATGGTGGTGTTTGGCATTTATAATTATGATTCAATAATATATGCATCACTGTGTGTGTTTTTGTACCCCATTTTCCTCTATAAGCGGTTTTCACGTCCACAGTGACAGCAGGAAAAACTGAGAGCGTAACGATGAAGACGAAGGTCACGCAGAAGGCCATCACCCAGATCTGAAGACACAGAGAAGATGTAGACACTGTTAATGCATCATTACAGGATGTAATATTCAGCAATATGAATTTCACACTAAGGACAATAACTATAAATATAAATTATTATTATTAATATTATTAATAATATTATTATTAATTATATAATATGCACATATGTATATATGCTGTGTATATGTAATGTACATAGGCAGATGATTGCCTGGACTTGTGGATATATGCAGGTATAGAGTACTCATGGAGGAATATTAAGTATCTGTACAGTTGTGGATGTACATGTGCATATGTATTTACAATTCATTTATTATTATTTGCTGGCATGGGAGGGATTTAGGGTCTGTTCTTTAAAATGTGAAAATAAATAAATAAAAACTTCACTGTTGTTTTACATTTAGTTCCATTTTTAGATCCGGATATTTTAGATGTCTGATCTTTCTAATTATCCTCCTTGATGTGAACGGGCCCTAAATCTGTGAAACATGAGGTCTGACCTTCTTAAAGACCTCGAAGACGGAGCTCTTCCGCGTGGACGTGTTGTCTGTAGCCAGCGTGATGAAGGCCTGTTTCCCAGAATCCTCTTCACTCACACTGTTAATGCCATTACCGGGAGTCCCGTTGACCACAGAGCCGTTCAGCGGTTCACTCGTCTTATCAGAGACTTCAGCATCATCTGGAGGCACAGCATCATCATCTGGAGGAACAACAACATCATCATCTTAAAATCATCTTCATCAACAACAATAACATTATCATCATCATCATCATTAATAACATTATCATCATCATCATCATCTGGAGGAACAACAACATCATCTTCATCAACATCAATAACATCATCATCATCATCATCTTCATCAACATCAATAACATCATCATCATCATCATCATCTTCATCAACATCAATAACATCATTTTTTTCATCTTCATCAACATCATCATCATCATCTTCATCAACATCAATAACATCATCATCATCATCTTCATCATCATCAATAACATTATCATCATCATCATCATCATCAAATATACTTGTACTATAAAAAATGGTCCAAGTACTTAAACTATTTGGCTATGGGTCAAAGATGACAATGAGTGAGAAATATTGACTGTGTAAATGTGATGGGGTTTTAAGGACTAAATTTAAGGACAAAAAAAAGGAGGAAGATGAGACTTTTCTTGCGTAAATCCACTGTCGACTGACTGATCGATCGATTTCCTCACTCACCCCCCCTTCCCTAAACCCAACCGAGAGTGTTTTCAAAAGCAATCCAGAAAAAGAACAGCCCTCGCAGCTGCCTGATTGTTACCACGCTTTCAGACCTTACCACGTTCTCACCCTGTTATTTACTTCTTTATTTATTTTTTTGCCTTTCTGGAACCGTTCTTCACCGGACTCGAACCCCATCACGATCAACTCCCCTCCACATCACAAGCCTGCCAACATACGCGGTGAGCAACTGGGTAAACCGGGTAAAAGAGGTAAGCAGTCAGTTGGTAAGCGCGGACACAGAAGCTGTTGGCAGCGTCATACCGCCCCCCCCCCCATAGCATTCGCTAGACAAAATGCAGCCATACGTAGCTCTAGCTACATAATTAGCTCTCCAGAAATGTATACAGGGGTACGTTTTTACAATGAGCCTGTGTTGTATACAATATACAGTTGAAGTCAGAATTATTAGCCCCCCTTTAAATTTGTGTTTCTTTTGAAATATTTCCCAAATTATGTTTAACAGAGCAAGGAAATTTTCACAGTATGTCTGATAATATTTTTTCTTCTGGAGAAAGTCTTATTTGGTTTATTTCGGCTAGAATTTCTTTTTTTTTCTTTTTTTTTATTACATTTTTTATAAAATTTTTATTAAAAGTTTTTAAATTTTTAAAACTCCATTTTAAGGTCAAAATTATTAGTGCCTTTAAGCTATATTTGTTTTTGATAGTCTACAGAACAAACTATCGTTATACAACAACTTGCCTAATTACCCTAACCCGCCTAGTTAACCTAATTAACCTAGTTAAGCCTTTAAATGTCCCTTTAAGCTGTATAGAAGTGTCTTGAAGAATATCTAGTCTAATTTATTTGCAGTTATCATGACAAAGATAATAAATCAGTTATTAGAGATGAGTTATTCAAACTATTATGATTAGAAATGTGTTGAAGAAATCTGCTCTCCGTTTAACAGAAATTAGGGAAAAAACAAACAGGGGGCGAATAATTCAGACTTCAACTCTATATAACCAAGTATCACCTGTGGGCAGCAGCTCTCTGGACGTCTCCAACTCGTAGCTCTTGCCTTTGTTTTCCAGGTAAAATCTTGCAAACTCCTGCACACACACACACACACCACACACACACACACACACAAACACACACACACACAATCAGTGTAAGGTTAAGCTGACTCCGTAGGCCTGTTGCACAAAATGAGTTGAACAAACTCCAAATTCAAAGAAATGTAAACTGGTTAAGATCAGGATTACTCGTTTCACAACACTTGATATAAACCTTCTCTGTTAACTCAGAGTTTAACCCAGAGTTAATGATTACCCTGAATTGTGCACATGAAAACGTGACTCGTGCACCAAACGCTGTAGGTTTGAATGATTTCTCATGAGAGTAAATGCAATTCACTGCACTGTTGAGGATTAGGATATCACTATCAGAAACCTAATGAATTTAAAAGCAAGGCAGAAATGAACACATGATGCAGCGAGAGTTTGAGAAGGGAACTTGAAGAGAACTTTATCATTCATTCATTCATTCATTTCCTTCGGCTTGGTCTCTATTCAGAGGTCGCGACAGTGGAATGAACCACCAACTATTCCAGCATATGTTTTACACAGCGGATGCCCTTCCAGCTTCAACACAATACTGGGAAACACCCAACACTCATTCACACACACACACTATGGCCAATTTAGTTCATCAGTTCCCCTATAAGCGCATGTGCTTGGACTGTGGGGAAAACCAGAGCACCTGGAGGAAACTCACGCCAACATGCAAACTCCACACTGAAATACCAACTGACCCAGCTAAGACTTGAACCAGAGACCTTCTTGCTGTGAGGCCACAGTGCTAACCACTGAGCCACTGTGTTGCCTCTTAAAAACAAATTGTTGGCTGGAACTAGTTGTGAACTTACATGGATAAACCAAAAGTGGCTTTGTGCAACAGGCCTCAGAACTGCTCAGATGTGACAGGATTTCATCCAAACACACACACACACACACTCACCAGTTTGGGAAGCATCATGTAACTGAAGAGTGTGATTAAAGTCCCCACACACGGAGTGATGAAATAACCCAGAGCTGCAGAGTCACTTTTAGCTTCACCTGTGTCACACACACCACAACACACATGCAAAAAAAACACACACACACACATACAAAAAAAATACACACACACACACACACACAGAGATACACAAACAATTTGCGCACACAAAAAATGCATGCGCATACACACACAGACACAAAAACCAACAAACAAACCCATACACACAAACAAACATAAACACACACACACCACACACACACACACACACACCACAATTCAAAACAAACAATTCACGCACACAAAAAATTCATGCGCATACGCACAAAGACCAACAAACACACACAAACGAACACACACATAACAAACATAACACACACAAAAACAAACAAACACACACAAATCCCAATATAAACACACATAAACACACACAAACAAACACACACACACACAAAAACAAACAACACACAAATCCAATATAAAACACACATAACACACACAAACAAACACACACACACACACAAACACACACAAAAACAAACAACACACACAAATCCAAATATAAACACCATAAACAAACAAACATCACACACACACACACAAACAAACAAACACAAAAACAAACAAACACACATAAACACAAACAAACATACACACACACACACGCACACAAACATAACACACAACAAAAAACAAACAACACAAATCCACATATAACACACATAAACAAACACAAATACACATACACACACACACACCACACACACAAACACACAACAAACAACAAACACACACAACACACATTAAAACACACACAAAAAAACAATTAAAAACACACACAAACACGCAAACAACATAAACACACACAAAAAAACAGACACACAAACCCAAATTAAAACAAACACACACAAACATAAACAGTCTGATTAGATCTGCACAGAAATGCACAAGATGTCCATAAGGCACTCAATGAATCCATACGGAGGAAAATAAGCTCAAGTTTGTCCCCATTTACACTATAAAAACCTAAAATACACATGACAAAAGCAAAAATAAATAAATAAAGAATACAATGACAAACAGAAGCTCTTCCACACCCCAAACCTCACCAAGCCTTTCCATTACAATCAAAACTATCTTCAATAATCACAGATCAATAAATCAGATGAGTCCAGAGTGATGTTAACAGCAGCTTAATTAAGGTGAAGTCTCACTTGCGATGGCAAGGATCATGGCGAGAGCAGCGAATGTTCCTGCGAGTCCCTGTCCGCTCATGAAGACGGCGCTGTATTTCTGCGGTAACAAACCCACCAAACCAAACAGACTGCCCTGCAGCACGGCGCCGAACGCTGACAACACAGAAAAACTAAATGTATTATACAACATCTGGTGCACTGCAATATTTAAACATCTGCAATAAGGTTGAGTCTGACAGATGAGAAGTTCGGGGAAGGAGATATTTTATTAGTGAATGTATCTTTTGCTGGCAGCACAGTGGCGCAGTGGGTAGCACAATCGCCTTACTGCAAGAAGGTCACTGGTTCGAGCACCGACTAGGTCAGTTGGCATTTCTGTGTGGAGTTTGCATGTTCTCCCCGTGTTAGCGTGGGTTTCCTCCGGTGCTCCGGTTTCCCCCACAAGACATGCGCTATAGGGGAATTGGGTAAGCTAAATTGTCCGTAGTGTATCGGTGTGTGAATGAGGTTTCCAAGTGATTGGTTGCAGCAGGAAGGGCATGCGCTGTGTAAAACATGTGCTGAATAAGTTGGCGGTTCATTCCACTGTGGCAACCCCAGATTAATAAAGGTTCATAAATGAATGAATGATGTATCTTTTGCTCACCAAGGCTGCAGTTAATTCATCAAAAATACAGTAATCATTCATTCATTCATTCATTCTTCGGCTTAGTCCCTTTATTCATTAGGGGTTGCCACAGCGGAATGAACCGCCAACTTATCCAGCATTTGTTTTACACAGCAGATGCCCTTCCAGTTGCAACCCAGTACTGAAAAACACCCATACACACTCATTCACACACACACACACTACAGACAATTTAGCTGAAATGAGAAAACATTTTACATGCAATTTATTTTTACTATCTAAAGCTGATTTTTGAGCATTCTTCAGCGTGAAAGGAGCCTTCACAATTAAAACAACATATATTAATATTATAATGAATGCTGAAATCAACTGTTCTGCTGCTAATATGAGATATATCCAGCTGCAGAACCGCAGAACCACACGTTTCAGGCACACACAATCTAGCGCACACGATTTAGGCAAACCATATATGGTAACTTAACTCCTTAGCATTATCGCCACCTATTGAATTTCACAAATATGATTTCCCATTTCAGTCATTATTATTATATCGTAATGATCATTTTAACATCTCTGCAGTTTCTGAACTCAAATTATGTAAATAAAAATAATTGGTTAAAGACACTTCTGACTTTATTCACGTGTCCACATACACAAAGAAAACCGTCAGACTGTCTAATTGTAGGATTAAGTGTAATAAACTAATTCTGGATCTTAATATTATCATACTTGGTTAAAATCACTTTGTTGTAAAATATAAAAAGCAAACATTAATGTGTCACATTAAAATGAATTACTATAGTTAATCATTTAAACAATATATAATATAGTTATAAACTGATTATCTTAACTGATTATCTGATTATAAACTAGTTTATTTTACTAAACTGTCACAGCTGTTAGTTATATATATATTTACTTATTATTATTATTATTTGATTAATTATTAATAGTTAATTTCTATTGCTAAATTTTGGTTTAAAAACAATATGTTGCTTACTATAAATTAAGCCTACTACAGTATTTAATGTGAGAAATCATTAATTAAAAAGTTATTAGAAAATTAAGCAAATACACACTATTAAATCGCTTGAGTAAAATATTAATATGATGTTATACATTTATTACATGTAAAATATATTATTTTATTTTATTATTAACTTGCTATTATTTCCTTCATTATAAATGAATCCAATATATAAAATAAACCTGTCCTGATTTGGATCTTTCAGCAAGGCCAGCAAACGATATTGACTCTGTCAGATAATAATGACTGATCATCCGTGATGACTGATAGAAATCTGTCTATTATATTGAATGGCGATCGGAAACAGCGCTTCCCATTCGCCCGTCTCGATCGCATCATTTGTGAAATAAAGTAAAGTAAACACTATTGTTTATTGTGTACAATATTTATTAACCACATATATCAAAATATATCGATGACGATGTCCAAGACGACGTTAATAACATTAACATCCGTCGTAACCATATATGGTTTGCCTAGATTGTGTGTGCCAGATTGTGTGTGCCTAGAACGTGTGTGGTTCTGTGGGTCTG
>NC_079441.1:72068037-72073037 GCF_903798145.1 Danio aesculapii | reverse complement strand
GAAGGTCGCTGGTTCGAGTCCCAGCTGGGTCAGTTGGCATTTCTGTTTGGACTTTGCATGTTCTCCTCATTTTGTCGTGGGTTTCCTCCGGGTGCTCCGGTTTCCCCCACAGTCCAAACCTATGCGCTATAGATCAACTGGATAAACTAAAATCGATCGTAGTGTATGAGTGTGTAAGTGTGAATGAGAGAGTGTATGGGTGTTTCCTAGTACTGGGTTGCTTCTGGAAGGGTATCCACTGCGTTAAACATATACTGGATAAGTTGGCGGTTCATTCCGCTGTGGCGACCTCTGATAAATAAGGGACCAAGCTGAAGGAGCTTGAATGAATATCTATTTAAGCTCTGAATTGATTGAACAGATCATATCGAAATCGTTCCATATAGGGTATATTCCGAAGCATGCTAATAGGACTTTTAATTTGCCAGTAACCAGGGTTAAGCGCTTACAGTGAACTGTATGCCATGGCAAAATCGGCGCATTTAAGGTCAGTTTTCTTTATAAATCAGCGATCTCCACTGGCTGAGTGATATCCGATATAAAGTGGGTCTCAGATTGTACAAGAAGCACTGCATTAAATAACATTTCCCCCCGCCATGTCTTTATAATATGAGCATTTATTTTACCCCAGTATATTCAATAGAGCTTCTGCGCTAGCCTGCCGATTCTGACGAGTAAACGGCTTTTAGTCTCGTTTTACGCTTGAGCAACTAAATGAATGCCAGAATCTGTTTAACTGATTCTATTTTAATTACATTACAACGTCGATGCTGTAAAAGGAACCGTATAAAATGGAAAAAACTCACAATAACAGGTCACCGGAAGTTTATCAGTATGGGAATAACACTAGCTCAGTATATACCCGATTATTAAACACATTCTGAGAAAATGACAATGTTTTTCTGAGCTTTAGATGCATTTAAACCTGTTGCAGGAGACTCCAACACAATAATCCGGACACCAGATAATACCAGATGAGCTGCTCTGCTGATTCTCCTTTTAGGTGTGAACTGAACCAACTTCCTCGTGTGAATCAGAACTTCTGCATTCTCCTCATGTGGCCTTCAGGCACTAGTACTTGACGAGGAAGGATCGCGAAACTAATCCAATTACACGCTCCTTTAGTTACACAATGAAGAGTGTGTTAGAAACGTTTACATTTATTTTCCTACAATTCTTCATGCGGCTTCTGTTTTTCAGTCACACACACACACACACACACACACACACACACACACACACACACACACACACACACACTTATCGATAACAACAATCAACAAATTAGCTCTTTCTTGTTAAGTCTCTTATATTGATATTTTCTGCTTGTATTTTATATCACTTATTTTCCTTTTTATTAGATATTTAAATGTCCAGCAATTTTTCACATTTTAGATTAAAGTTTATTTCCAATAATAATTCTAGACATTAATTAATTTAAATAAACTACATGAATAGTTTAGAAGCAAAAACCTCTAAATGCCATTCGATATTTTCTTCTACCATCAGCATTTTTCTCTGACTCCTGTGTGTAGGCTCAGTAATTTTGTTTTTATGGTGATGAAGAACTTCTTTTCATTGTCTTTAAAGTTAAATAACATGAATATAAACATTGGAGGCTGAGAAATATGCTCATTTCACGAGAAAACTTCAGGTAGCATTTAGAGGTTTTTGCATCTGAACTCTTCATATCTATATTTACCATCCCAAGTTAACTATAATAATATTCAAATACAAAGGATTATCAAAAGATATTTATTATAACTAGTGGAATGGAGCTGGACCATGTTTTATTTTTCATATAATTGACATTTATTAAAAAAGATTCCACTTTAAATTAGGCTTTTTTAGAGACTAAATAAGTAAATAAATTACTTCAGCAAGCTCACAATGTGCCCTTCATTTTAGTTTTTTTGTTCTCTTCTGGTATTTATTTTTTTTAATAACGTTAAATTGAGGTTATTTTAGGTCATTTTTATATTTACATTTACATTAGCCACACACAAACATCTGACTGCTCATAGAACACCTACAATCAGCAAATTTGCCTGCTCTTTATTGTTGAGACTCTTATTTCGATACTTTCTGCTTGTATTTTATAATAATTATTGTCCTTTTTATTAGATTTTTAAATGTGTCTAGCAGTTTTTCACATTTTTTAATTTAAGTTTATTTTAATGTAGAAACATATCCATTTTTGATTTATTTATATTTTATTATTGGCCCAGTTTTTATTTTTCACATAAGTGACATTTATTAAAAAGCCTCAAATCTTTTCAAGCTTTAAACTAAAACGTTTTGTAGTCACTAAAATGAATAAATAAATAAAAAAATAAATTACCCCAGTAAGCACACAATGTGCCCCTAAACTTTACATGTTTTTGGGGGGCCTGAGACTGTGTGAGGGTTTTAAAAGCATTTAGGCATAAGAAACTGTACCGTTTGTAACTTTGACAAACTAATAACGATTAATTTTATTAAATTGTTTATAAAATGAAGACTATGCAGTATTATTTTACATTTGATTATTCAATTTCTGTATTCCTGAATACAGTTCGACTCCTTGGAAAACAATAAAATGCTGTTTATGTCATTTGTATATTTTTCTTTATTAATATATGCTTGTAGATTGTTTATTATATTTTATGCAATCCCTATACAGAATCATCCCAGTCAATCTAACATTATAATTTTTTTCCAAATACTTATTCAATTTATATCGCAATATATATTGCAGAATAAAAAAAAAATATTGCAATGTTAGATATTTTACAATATCAGCCCGTGCAGCCCTAAACCACACATAAACAAATATCTGACTGCTCGTCAACACCTACAATCAACAAATTTGTCTGTTCTTTATTGTGGAGACTCTAATTTTGAATTAAAGTTTATTTTAATGTACAAATATATATATATATATATATATATATATATATATATATATATATATATATATATATATATATATAAAGAATTTATTTATTTATTTATATTTTATTATTGGCCAATTTCTTTTCAAATAATTTACATTTATAAAAAGTAAATAAAAGAATAAAAGAAAATAACCCAGCAAGCACACAATGTTAAGCCTGTCACGATATCTATTGTGAGTTGTACGATATATTGCACCAAAATATATTGTGATAAACGATATTATTGTCATTTTAAGAGCATTTTATGCCGCTCATTATATAATGCCAGAATGAATCCATATATTTATTATTGTGACAGATATACACAATGTGCCCCTAACCTTGTTTTTTTTGTTCTCTTTTAGTTATTTTTAAAAAAATAACCTTAAGGGAAAGTTATTTTACATTTGCATTAGCCACACACACACCTGACCGCATATCGACACCTACAATCAACAAATTTGCCTGTTCTTTATTGTGGAGACTCTAATTTGCCTTCTCATTTACATTCAGTTTGATTCTCTACTTCACAAAAAAAACAATTCAAAGCAGCTTAACAGATTTAATACAACACTGACTCTCCATCTGCAACATGTCCGCCTCTTTTTCAGAAAACAGCTGAATAGATGCTGAGCTTTAAATAGGCAAGCGTCAATAAAAACATCAATCTATCCAAACACAAAACCGCTTCTTCCCTATTCATCTTCCTTCCTTGCGGCTCACTTGCTTTTTTAAGCCACCATCTGTCTTAGCTATTTTAGTATCTCTGGAGTAGCAATTAATCGAAACGCAATCGCGATTTGAAGAGTTGCAATTAGCTAATCGCAAGAGGCTGCAATCTGGAATATGTATTAGATAATTTCCCCCACCCAGAGTTAAATGCATGACTGCTGTCTGTGTGTGACAGTCTTACTATCCAATTGAGTGAGCACACTTTTGTTCTGCCCGATCAGAATTGCGCGACTGAACTATGCAGAAAGCCAGCATCTAAAAAAGCACCACAGGCGGCTATATGAAAAAGCATCTTGCTAAAAAGTCAACTAAAAATACAGCCAGTGACACTCAATCTAGCAGCAAGCAACAAAGTACAACTTCAAAGTTGTTAGCAGCTATTACACTATATGAAAAAAGGAACCAGGAGATGACGAACACCATCACTGACTAATGTTTGCTCTAGAGAAAAATTAGTGTTTCATTTCTGAATATTTATAAACAAATTTGAATAGAACTTGGAGTTAGTTAATATCTTATCAGCTTGTTTTTTTAACTAATACTCACTGTCTACAAAATTAAATCGCAAATCAAATTGAAATCGCAATAAAATATATTTTAAAAAAAATACCGCAATTAGATATTTTCACACAGATCTACTCTGGAGTTAACATTAGTTTTTATTGCCAGCTTGAATTAGTCTTAATTTTTATAATTTGAATTTTTTTTTCACAGTAATCATTGGTATTAATTTTTTTAAATGTGTCTAACATAGTTATTACACATTTGCAATTACAGTTTATGTTACTTCTAGTTGGTAAAATAACCATACAATAACCCTGACAATCCTGTGAATACCTTTTGCATAATCAAATATATTAAAATACAGAGAGTATTCAAAAGAGTTTGACTAGTAAAATGAGCCTGGCTGATTTTCAAATCCTTTCAGCTTTAAATGCAGATAGATGGATGGAGATATATGTAAAATAACCTAACATTATACAACCTAACCAACAGAAAGTTCATTCACGATTATTTTTAGCAACCGTAATGTAAAAAAAAAGGTTGATTTATACATATAAAAATGTAAATAATTTTGGGAATAAACTTCCAGGGAACTAATAATTGTTATTCGCGACGAAAAGCTACAGTATGAAGGTTTTGAGGTTAAGTTGACTCCATATTCAGACATATGGACTTTCTCCATAACAATATAATTTTACAAAAATATTCTTTGCAAATTCCAAATAGTGAAATCACATTAGCAGCAATTGTCTATCAAAATACATAATTCAGTCAAATAAATAGTGATAATGTTGTTTATAAGTCATACAAGGGATTTTAGATCGAATATTAAATATATATCATAGTAAA
>NC_079441.1:71998037-72063037 GCF_903798145.1 Danio aesculapii | reverse complement strand
ACCGGGCCGTATCCTGAGCAGCTACTGTGGTGGTCATGGAGGATCTGAGAACATGAGACTGATTCCTGTGACGCTCCAGGAACAGACGAGTCTTTGCTGAAGAAGTTTGGCCAGCGGAGAAATTAAAATGGTCGTGCCCAACTGAGCCTGGTTTCTCTCAAGGTTTTTTTTCTTCACTTTCGCCATTAGTGAAGGTTTTTCCCTCTCCGCTGTCGCCACTGGCTTGCATGGTTCAGGATCTGTAGAGCTGCGCATTGATGGATTTGCTCTTCAGTGTTTGGACTCTCAGTAGTGATTATTAAACCACACTGAACTGAGCTGAACTGAACTGAACTTAAACACTGAAAACTGAACGAATGACCTTTTTGTGAAGCTGCTTTAACACAATCTACATTGTAAAAGCGCTATATAAATAAAGGTGAACTGAATTGAATTGAATAAATAAGGGACTAAGCCAAAGAAAAATGAATGAATGAATGAATGTGTTTTGATGCAGCATCCATTTAGGATCAAACTGGCAACGTTCTGTTAAGTCAGACATTATTGCATCATTATTTCGTATTTTTGTGACAGGCTTATTCACCTTATTCTCTGTGTACGAGCAGGCGCAGCCATTTGAATCAATTTGGCTCGAGACTTCCGGTCTCATTCACTTCCATTCATTTGTAAACGTTAAAAACAGCTCTTTTGCTGCTTGGTGTTGCACACTGATATTTTCTTATTATATTATTCTACTTTGTCTGTATTGTCATGTAAACACTAGTTTGTGGAGTAAGTAGTTTGACCGTTTCCTGCCGTTTATTATTCCTAGTCATTTCTCCCACAGGCAGCTGAATCGGAAGTTCTAAAACAGTCGCAAAAACGCGCGCACTTCCGCATTGAAGAATAAGGCCAGTAGTGTATGTGTTTAAAGCATGCAGAATCAATTGCAGTTCATTGTTTATGTTTTCATGGCAACGTTCAGTCATGTCAGATATTTGCTGTATATATAATCTTTGACAATCCTTATTCCATATGACTTGGACAATATTATTGTCTTAACTTGCTGACTTTTATTAATCCTTTAATTAAATTGAATTGCTGGGGGTTATAACATAGCTTTAATTAACATTTATATTGTAATCAGTGTTAATGAAATGAACATAGATGGTTCTATAAAGGCCTGATAAAGGGATGTAATCACCTTACAGAGTAGGTTTTATAACTGCACTGCAGCGTCACAGACTGTGATGAGGGACTTTTATTTTGAAATGTGCATATGCATCTCACAGAGAGACACAATCTGCTCCTGAAATCATGCTGGTGCTCCTTTAGCTAATAAAACTAGTAAGCCATGTTTATGTAGAGCAAATACAGTGTGGATGAACTACATCCACCATGGGGACACACAGACATGTGACATAACTCTTTGCCACGTCACTGTTTCCATTCTGAAGCTATTCAGCAGCTATCCAATACTTTAAATATGTTTTACTTTAAAATGTATTGAAGTGTCTATCTTTAAGTGGGCTTTATTTAGTTCATAGTATATCATGCACTAGAAAAAATATATACTTTTAAGATTAGATGCACACATTTTAACACACTTCTGCATACTGTGCAGTACAGTTGAATTATTAGTCCTCCTGAATTATTAGCCCCCCTGTATATTTCTTTCCCCAATTTCTGTTTAACGGAAAGAAGATTTATTCACACACATTTCTAAACATAATAGCTTTAATAACTCATTTCTAATAACATTTAAAGGCTTGACTAGGTTAAGTAGGGTAAAGTTAGGGTAATTAGCCAAGTCATTGTATAACAGTGGTTTGTTCTGGAGACAATCCAAAACTAATATTGCTTAAGGAGGCTAATAATATTGACCTTAAAATGGCTTTAAAAAATAAATAAATGTTTTTATTTCACCCGAAATGAAGACTTTCTCCAGAAGAAAAAATAATATAGGTAATACTGTGAAATTTTTTTTTAACAATCACAAGAAGTATAATCGTAACTTCTCTATAGGTTGACTCATCTACTGTATAATACATGAGTATTGTTTAATATAAGTATTGTTAAGCAGTATTAACCAGTGGTGTAGTCCTAAAAAATAGGTGGTGTACTATTACCCACCCAATCCAAATTTTAAAAGTAGGCAAAGAAACGACGAAAGTCAATGTATCTTTGATTAATTTGATTTATATATATATATATATATATATATATATATATATATATATATATATATATATATATATATATATATATATATATATATATATATATATATATATGTATATATATATATGTGTATATATATATATATATATATGTATATATATATATATATATGTATATATATATATATATATGTATATATATATATATATATGTATATATATATATATATGTATATATATATATATATATGTATATATATATGTATATATATATATATATATATATATATATATATGTATATATATATATATATATATATATGTATATATATATATATATATATATGTATATATATATATATATGTATATATATATATATATATATATATATATATATATATATATATATATATATATATATATATATATATATATATATATATATATATATATACACACACACTGTGGTTTGCTGACTAACTAAAAAACGAGTTCAATAGTGGGATTCTGCCGCCGTTTCTATGTCTAATTTAAAGGGGACTGAGGCGATCATTTAGTAGTGTACAGGTAATCACAAAGGTGTTAGGGGGGCTGAATGGAAATATAGGAGGGCTAAAGCGACGCCCATGCTGTTGTATAATTTTACTTGAACGTTTCAGCGAGACACAAATACTCAATACACAAAAATTAGGGAAGTCTAATCACCAAAACAAGTGAGTACACCGAGAGTATGATCCTCAGAAGTCGTAATACCCAAAACAGCTCGTGGAAAGAAGTAGGCATACTGAGCATACGTGCGTATAGCAAGGACTACACCACTGGTATTGACTGTGTTTTCTCTACAGGTTGACTCATGACATCGGCTTGGATGAATTTGAGGATGAAGATCTATCTGAAATCACAGAAATCACAGATGAATACGTATTCAAGGCCAGACACAATGACTCTGACATCAAGGTGAGAAAAGATTAACCATTAAATATCGCTGAATTTCATCTAATAACCACCCTGCAGGAATATACTATAGTAATTATAGTGTTTTAAACTATATTGTTGAGTGTATTATACTGTATATTATTAAACACCATTAATGAATCCTGCAGCATACTGCATTGTTAACTATAGTGAACTAATAAATACTGTAGTACACTTTAGTTTTTACCACAGTTGTGTATTGTAGTATAGCATACACTGTATTTGTAGACAACAGCATTGGGTCAATTTTATATCACTGTAGTTTTTTTGTTTGTTTGTTTCTGTAGCAACTGTAGAATTAATTGATTAATTAAGTACTTTACTAAAGTGGTTAAACAATACTATAGTATTATTTCCACTGAAAGTTGGTTCTTGTAATCATTATTATTGATGTTCAGTGACTTTTTCTAATTGCAAAAGTATATTTTTCGCCATTATTTCTTAATGAAGTGACCCTTCCTGTGCATTACATCATTACACCTCCAGATGGCGATGAGTGACTGTGAGTAACATTCATAAAACATTCATGATCTCTGGTGAAAATGATCTAAATGTGAGCTGTATCCGATGCTTTTTAATGCCCCCACCTAGCCCTACCCATCACAGTGACGTCACTAGCTCCATTGATGCATTGTGTCTGACATGAGTGATGCAATCTCAGTTTGCATCATAAAGGCTGCATCCAGATACTATTGGTCCTCTCTGCTGAAGTTATGTCTGTGGATTATCATCTAAAAAAAAAGCAGGGCATTAAATGAAAATACCTTGAGGGAAATAGTCCAATAAAATGTGTTGTCCTTTTAAGACCAAGCTGCGTTTAACAAAAGGGTAAATGCTAAACAGTTGCTGATTGTGCATACTTAGAAGTGGGGAAAATCCTAAAGTAACTTCTTGTTTTACTACTAAATTAAAATGACATTTTATAGCATACAATGAGCATACATTGACGTTTTCACTTTAGTACTACAGTTTGGAAATGCTAACTGGCTCAAGTTTTGTAATATTTTAGAATTAAATCAGTCATTGCTTGTTTTTCAGTGACCTTTAAATGAACATTTGATGCCCGGGGTTTGGTAGGATTTGGAAAATGTTTTGAAAGAAATCTTTTGTGCAAACATAGGCTGCAAACACAAATACAAAGAAAAAAAAAGATTGTTAAAAATATTACATTTAGATGAGAGGTTTTCTATTTCAGTGTATATGTCCAAATATAATTTAGAGATGCAATGTTCAATTTTCAGAAAGATTTCTTCAGAAATCAGTATAATGTCGCACATGTAGGTTTATCCAGCAGTCCTGAACTACTGCAGAAATTTTCTCTCATTTTGAAACTTTGAAATGACAAAAACATCCTCTCATTCTTCATCTAGATTAGAAGAGGAAGTGATATATACAGTATTTTGAAGGGAAATAAATGTGAACTGATGTAAATGGTTATACTAAAATAAATAACTGAAGTAGGAGAGCAGCACTGTATTTTATTAATAAATGGACAGTACACCCAGAATGAAAATTCTGTCATTATTTACTCACATTTAAAGGAATACTACACTTTTTATTCCAGTTAAATAGATGAGTTTTAAGATTTTTAATCCATTCAGTCAATCTATAAGTCTAGCGGGAGCACTTTAGCTTAGCTTAGCATAGATCATTGAATCGGATTAGACCATTAGCATCTCACTCAAAAACTTCAGAAAAGAGTTTCTATAATTTTTCCATTTTCCACTCTTCTGTAGTTATTTTATGTTCTGAGACCGACAGAAATTGAAAGTAGATATTTTCTAGGCTGATATGTTTAGGAACTGTACTCTCATTCTGGCGTAATAATCAAGGAACTTTACTGCCGTACAATGACTGCAGCAGTGCAATGATATTACACGAAGCCTAAAAATTGTCCCCAGCTACACTGTAAAAAATGATCTGATCAATTAGTAATGATCTGATCATTGTAACTTATTAAACTAACCTAATCATGTTCTAACTTAATTTTAAGTTATGCCAGCTGTTTTAAGTCAGTTTAACATAATATAAGTTTAATAGACTCATAAGCAGGGCCGGCCCGTGGCATAGGCAGTAAAGGCGAAGGCTAAGGGCGCCATATGTCCAAGGGTCACCAGAAATGAGGGAAGAAAAAAAGCTTAACTTCCACTATACTTAAAACTAGTTGGTATTATGACTTCAGAAAAGAATAAACCCACATTAAAGTAACTGCATTGTGCATTGGCCCTACGCATCCAACCTCCCCCCCACCACCACTTAGCGTGAGATCCGCAACCGTCACAACCCATCACTTAGGGTGAATTCCTCGACCGTCCACAACCCACCCCAACCCCAATTAGCATAATTTAAACACAGGTTGAGGGTGGCGTGACAGTCCTTTGTCGCGGCAGTTCAGCTTGCTCCGGCCCTGCTCATGAGGTTAATTTGATTCATCTTAAAAATTTAAGGCAACCAGGATTTTTTTTACAGTGTAGATAACTAGCTAACAGATATAATTACATAATTTTTTTGAAATTTCTTGAGCGAGATGCTAACGGTCTAATCCGATTCAATGATCTATGCTAAGCTAAAGCTAATTCCAAAAAAGTGGAGTGTTTCTTTAAGTGGTTTCAAACCTGTTTGAGTTTCTTTCTTGTTGAACACAAATTAAAGAGGATCCATTATGCAAAACTCACTTTAAACACAGGGGTTTAAACACAGTCATGTGGCAGCAGTCTGTGAATATAGCCAGCTGCTAATGGTAAAATTGTATTAGTTATATTTATTATAATCAGACTTGATAAAATCAGTCTGCAGAAACACTTT
Organism: Danio aesculapii; assembly: GCF_903798145.1. Lineage (NCBI taxonomy): Eukaryota > Metazoa > Chordata > Actinopteri > Cypriniformes > Danionidae > Danio > Danio aesculapii. Next base: position 72,057,097 of record NC_079441.1, on the reverse strand, counting down.
GATTGACATTCTCCCTTTGTATGATGTCATCAGAGGGGGAAAGCCCCGCCCACTAGTGACCATCTCACCTTCATTAGCGTAGAACATTAGTCTTGTTTTTGAATCTGCCACTATGCTGACACACAGTCATTTGTAGCTCCGCCCTCTTTTGAAAAGAGCACCATCTCATTTGAATTTAAAGCGACAGTCACCAAAACACCACAATTAGTATCAAATCCTTAAAGGGTCAGTTTCAGAGAGTTATTACACATTAGTAGTGTAGTATTGTGAGCTGAAACTTCACACACACCCACTAGCATCCAACACTTATTTTACATCTTGCAAAAAGGGGCATAATAGGTCCCCTTTAAGATACACAGAAGAACGATGGGAAAAAAACAGCATTTTTTTTGTTCCTACTATGGATGTCAATGGCAGTCCACATTGAGTTCTGTAAACTTTGGAGCTGAACTCCGGCAGTGTCTCATTGTAATGCAGTGAGTAAACACCAGGCATGAATAGTCTTTGTCCCACAGCCCTCCCCGGCTCCTGTTCTCCGAATGCCACAGTCTGATGTCATTACAGTGCTTTTTTCTCTCTGAGCGACAGTGGGTCTGTTCAATCCCTGCAGGATCACGTGCGTCAGGCGCCCAGTGGAGGTTTGGGGAGGGTGGAGGCGGGTGCGGAGGGTCAGATCCAGCCAGAGACTCGTCCTGTACATCTGACTGATGCTGCCGACAGGAGCCAAACACTGGCCTGCAGACACGACAGCAAAGCATCCATGGATTCTGCCGTTCCTGTCAGTATGGAGGCCTACCGTCCAAAAAGACCCACCACGCTCAACTTATTCCCACAGGTGCCCCGGACTCAGGTAATAATCACTAATGGCTATTCAGATTGAAGTCAAAATTATTAGCTCTCCTGTTAAAATGTGTGTTTTTTTAGTTTAACTCTTTTTATTAACAATTCTTAATCAGAGAGGGACTACAAATGAGAGAAAGAAGAAACACAACAGATTATTTTCACAATGTTGAGGAGAGAAATACTGAGTGGTAATTAAACACATTCCTTACTCTCTGAACCATATGGAGATGGAAATAAAGTAAACAAAAACAACAGCAAAGGAACAAACAAACCAAACCATAAAAAAAAAAGGGAACATACATATACATAATAATAAATTAACAAATTACACTCAAGTAGGCCATTACCGTTAAATGTAAAATATCACGCAATTTCTTTTCCTAATACACTCTTAGATAAGTTTGTATCGTTCCAAAGCAAGAGGGGAAAAAATAAGAAAAAAGACATACAGACAGGGTTAAATATGCAAGACGGGATATATAAAGCTATTTTTTAAAATACAACAGAAAAGGTTGCCAAGCTGTATAGAAATCCTCTGTTTTGCCATTGATTGTATATCTACAGTAATTTTTTCTACTTGAATGAACTGTAACAGGTCATACATCCAATGAAAATGTGTGTTTTTAAATATAAGGGATGTTTAACAGAGCAAGGATTTTTTCCTGTAATATGTTTTCTTCTGGAGAAAGTCTTATTTGTTTTATTTCAGCTAGAATAACAGCAGTTCGTAATTTTTTAAAGCATTTTAAGGTCAATATTGTTAGCCCCCTTAAGCAATATTAGTTTTGAATTGTCTCCAGAACAAACCACTGTTATACAATGACTTGCCTAATTACCCTAACTTTACCCTAATTAACCTAGTAAAGCCTTTAAATGTCACTTTAAGCTGAATACTAGTGTCTTGAAGAATTTCTAGTCTAATATTACTTACTGTCATCATGGCAAAGATAAAATAAATCAGTTATTAGAGATGAGTTATTAACACTATTATAATTAGAAATGTGCTGAATTGTTCTGTTAAACAAATCGGGGGGAAATATACAGGGGGGCTAATAATTCTTCAACTGTAAACACTGTAAAAAATATCTTGCTTTCTTGCATTTTTAAGTTGAACCAATTTAACTTTACAAGTCATTTTACCTTGCATCAATTAAGCTGACTTAAAACATCAAGTAAAAATGTGCTTAAATGTGATTAACTTTCTAAATCAAGTTAAAGTAGGATAAAAGTACAAGTTGTCAAGACGTTTTATTATGTCGTTTATTTACAGTCTAGTTGAAGTCAATATCATTACTATCTGTAAGATCTGTGGTCTTTTTTTTTATAAGTGTTTAACAGATTCAGGAATTTTTCACAGTATTTCCTGTAATGTTTTTTCTTCTGGAGAAAGTCTTATTTGTTTTATTTCGGCTAGAATAAAAGCAGTTCTTAATTCTTTTAAAACCATTTTAAGGTCAATATTATTAGCCCCCTTAAGCTATATTAGTTTTGGATTGTCTCCAGAACAAACCACTGTTATACAATGACTTGCCTAATTACCCTAACTTTACCCTAATTACCCTAGTTAAGCCTTTAAATGTCACTTTAAGCTGAATACTAGTGTCTTGAAGAATATCTAGTCTAATATTATGTGCTGTCATCATGACAAAGAGAAAATAAATCAGTTATTAGAGATGAGTTATTAACACTATTATGATTAGAAATGTGCTGAATCTTCTCTCCATTAAACAGAAATCATGGTATACAGGATGGCTAATAATTCAGGAGGGATAATATTATAGTTGAAGTAAAAATTATTATTATTTGTAAGATTATTGTCTTTTTTTGACAACAATTTTGTCTTAATATTGTCTATTTTTAAGTGTTTAACAAAACAGGGACATAAATACATTTTCACAGTATTTCCTATAATAGTTCTTGTCATGTTTGTTTTAATTTGGCTGGATTAAAATTAGTTAAATCATTTTTTTAAAGTCAGTATTATTCGACCAGTTTTTTATTTTATTTATTTTTTTGATTGGTTTTAGAACAAACCAACAAAACACAGCAGAGCTGATGAGTTCTCAAAAAAATACACTCAGATCAGGCTAACGCTGGTCTGCAAATGAATGTAAATGGGTTGACTAATTATAACTCACCCACTCTGACCTAAATATGTGCACTTTAGCATATGGGTCAAAGATGAAATCTATAATGAAGCTTTAAATACCTGTGAGAATGTGTCTTATTTCATTACTAGTACTAGCTAGTTTTTTTATTTACATTGTTTTTTCATTTAAATATTTGGTCTGAATATGGATTGGGATCCATTTAACATTTTAAGAGAAGCACATGTATTTGGTGTCACGGTGACACAGTGGGTAGCACGATCGCCTTACAGCAAGAAAGTGGCTGGTTCGAGTCTTGGCCGAGTCTGTTGTCATTTCTGTGTGGAGTTTGCATGTGGGTGTCCTCCGGGTGCTCCGGTTTCCCCCACACTCCAAACACATGCGCTATAGGTGAATTGGGTAAGATAAAATTGTCCATATGTGTGTGAATGAGTGTGTGTGGATGTTTCCCAGAGATGAGTTGCAGTTGGAAGGGCGTCCGCTGCGTAAAATATGTGCTGTATAAGTTGGCGGTTCATTCCGCTGTGGCGACCCCGGATTAATAAAGGGACTAAGCCATAAAGAAAATGAATGAATGAATAATAATGGCGTCACGGTGGCACAGTGGATTGCACGATCACCTCACAGCAAGAAGGTCGCTGGTTCGAGCCTTGGCTGGGTCAGTTGGCATTTCTATCTGGAGTTTGCATGTTCTCCCCGTGTTGGTGTGTGTTTCCTCCGGGTGCTCTGGTTTCCCGCACAAGTCCAAAGACATGTGGTATAGGTGGATTGGGTGAACTAAATTGTCTGTAGTGAATGTGTGTGAATGAATGAGTGTATGGGTGTTTCCCTGTGATGGTTTGCAGCTGGAAGGGCATCCGCTGCGTAAAACATGTGCTGTGGCAACCCTTGATTAATAACGGGACCAAGCCGAAAAGAAATTGAATGAATGAATAATAATAATAAGAAGAAGAAGAAGAAGAAGAAGAAGAAGAAGAAAATCAGAAGGAATACACCAGGGTTTGGTGCTTGGACCCTTAAATATCTAAAAAAAAAACATTTAATTATTACATTTAGGTTTGTTTTTCCATCAAGATCTTCTTTCTAGGGCACAATCATGCATGCGTGCCCTTGTTAGGCCCCTGCTGCACAAAGCAGTGAGCGACTCGCTGTTATTTAGCGTGTTGACATTTCTCTGTCAGTCTGTGTTTGAGTGAACGCTGTGAGCGCCGAGTCAGAAGTGAAAGAGACACTGCCTTCTCTTCTCTACAAACGCACATTCAGGGCAGGACAGGGACAGTTGCACACTACAAACAATGCAGTTGGCTATTTTATTCTGTTAAAATCAGTTGGCTATTTATTTTAGAAAGATAAGCTGAATGAAGATGGAGCATAAATTTGCATGGCAGAATTACAGCTTACAGATGTCTTGCAGAGCTGCCCCGCTGTAAAAAGTAGCTGTTAATGAATTGTATTGACGGAGTTGTTTTTACTGTTGTGAATTGCATTATGGGATGTTGATCTCTGCTCTGTCGACTTTTGATGTTGAAAATCAACTCTACAGTTCAATAAAGTGACTTTTATTGACATTTTACTAGTTTGAAATAATATAATGTATAAGAAATGATATACAGAGACAGAAAATGTGCTGGCAATTTATTACAAGGTTTCTCTAGTGGAATATACAACACCAACTCAGACACTATATCACTGTAAACTGTTAAACATGTTCATAAAAGTCACTTTTTTAATTACTTTTAAAGGTTAAAAGTTGTTAAAAGAAAGATAAAGTTTCCATAATGTAACTCGACACCTGAAATAAAACGGGAAAATAAAATCTTGAATCCAAAATATGGAAAACTGCAAATTTGCAGATATTTAGAGTAAATGAGTAAATTTATTTATAAGCGTAATTGAAGATTCTGTCAACATTTACTCATCCTGCACGTTTCAAATCTGTTTGAGTTTCTTTCTTCTGTTGAACAGAAAAGAAGATACTTTGAAGAATGTTGGGGAAAAAAGTCAAAGTTCTTGTTGAATCGCTGCATGCCTCCTCAATTGTGCATCGCTTTGGAGAAAAGCATCTGCTAATTAACTAAATGTAAATGAACAGCATCATACTGTAAAATACTGATATGTTGTAACCAGTCTGTTGCTGTCATTAACAGGACACTTTAAACAACAACTCATTTGCCAAGAAGTTCAGCTGGCAGCAGAAGATCTCTCAGACCCTGCCGCCCCGTAAAGCAGGTGAGTCTTTCAGGTCTTTGTTTGTGGCTTAAATTTAACGAGTGCAATAATACTTAATGAGATTGTTAAGGGCGACATGGTGGCTCAGTGGTTAGCACTGTCACCTCACAGCAAGAAGGTCACTGGTTCGAGTCCCGGCTGGGTCAGTTGGCATTTCTGTGTGGAGTTTACATGTTCTCCCCTTGTTGGCGTGGGTTTCACATGCGCTATAGGGGAATTGATGAACTAAATTGGCCGTAGTGTACGAGTGTGTGTGTGTGTGTGTGTGTGTGTGTATGTGTGAATGAGTGTATGGGTTTTTCCCAGTACTGGATTGCAGCTCCACACTATTCTGCTGAAATTCACATCACGTGACCACACACACACACACTCTCTGGCATGCACTTCAGCGTACGCGCGTGTCTGAGCTCCAGGCAGTCAGTGGCTGCTTAGAACACATCTACCCAGGTGAGAGCAGTGCACGTCAGACAGTTCATCAAGGATGTACAGCTGGATCTAATCTGACTATATTTGTTAAACGTGATGTTTAATTCATCTTGTTGTCACTCTAATGACATATTCCCTGACGTTACTCTCTTGAATCCATTACTTGTTCTCAGGTAATGTGTTTTGGCCTAATGCAAAGAGAGTTTAATATTAATGAATGTAACCTCGTACACTGATTCTGCATATTGACTGATTGCTTGCATTGATTTCCTATAATGTATAAACTTATTGTTCGTTATACTTTTATAACGGCCATTATTGATTATTAATCTGATATTCAGCAAAAGAGAGGGTGTTTCGTATTTTCACTGAAAATGAATGGAGGCAGTGATGTTATTGGCTCTGTTTTGATATAAATATGCACACAGTGAAGATGACGCTCATATACATATGCAGCTACACGACGCCTCAACATTTGTAGAGTCTGTTAAGTTAAAATCTAAATGAAAATAGCCAATAGCCATCATGTCTTCATTTTATTGTTAAGATAGTAACAGTATAGTCAGGGTGATGTGAATGAGGTTATAAAGTACACCGTTCCCTTTGAAGATTTACCCGACATTGTCACGGTTGCAGATTTGTGCGCTTTCCGGAGTATCTGTTTTGTCACATGGGTTTGTTTTGTTCGGTTGTCCACGTGTATTTGTTTGGTCACATGTTACTGTATGATGGCACTCAGCTGTTTGATTTGATCACCAGCTGAGGTTCATTATTGTGCCTATATCTGGGCTACGTTTCTATGTTCCTTGTCAGTTCGTATTTTCACATGTAAATAAGGGTTCAGAGAATGATCCAATGTCAAACTAAACCAACAGGGCTACAAATGGAGGGCTGGGATACTGGGGCAGGAACAGACAGACAAAACGAGGTCCAGCAGTCACTCCTCTTAGTCCTGAGCACATACAGACTCACATAAGCAAACACAACGAACTGACAAGGAACATAGAAACGTAGCCCAGATATAGGCACAATAATGAACCTCAGCTGGTGATCAAATCAAACAGCTGAGTGCCGTCATAACACGTGACCAAACAAATACACGTGGACAAACAAACAACACAAACCCACGTGACAAAACAGATACTCCGGAAAGTGCACAAACCTGCAACCGTGACAGACATGTCCTCTGGAGTTTGTTTTCCATATCAAACTTGGGAAGTCTGAACTTGCAAGGAGAAGATGCAGGACTGAACTGTGTGTAGGCTACTCAATATTAAGGAAAAAGTCCCAATCAGAGGGTGGAATGTCTGCAAATATTTCTGTTTTCAGATGTCTCCGTTTCCCCATCCACACTGACACAGAGCAGCAGCGTTTTAAATTGAAAACGGCCTCTTCAGCGTTTCCAAAAAGCTCGGTTTTCAGTGCTCAAAAACTCTGGTGTAGTGTGGACGGAAGGTGTAACCGTAGCAAAACTCATTTTAAAATGAAAACGTATTAGTGTAAATGAGGCCTTAACCCAGAACTTAAACTTCTGTCCTCATTTACTCTCCCTTTACTTGTTCCAAACCTTTATGCGTTTTTTTTCCTGTTGAAAACAAAAGAAGATATTTAGAAAAATGCTAAAAAAACCTGTAGTCATTGAGTATTTATAGTATTTATGTCTAGCGAGTGTAAATATTAAGTACATTTTCATTTTTGGGTGAACTATCCCTTTAAGTGCATGTTGTAGTAATGTCACTTTAAACTTTACATTCTAGTAAGTTTCTACTGAAATAACGATTATGACATAAAAAAGATGAAAGTGGCTCTAATTATGAAGATGAAAGTGGCTCTAATTGCGATTATACCATTATGAAAAAGCTACATTTTAATATTCAATACTTATTATTGAAATGGTGTACAAAATCATCATATGTTATATAAACAAGTGAAATTATTCATTCATTCATTCATTTTCTTTTCGGCTTAGTCCCTTTATTAACCTGGGGTTGCCACAGCGGAATGAATCGCCAACTTATCCAGCACATGTTTTACGCAGTGGATGCCCTTCCAGCTGGATGGAAACATCCATACACACTCATTCACTACTGACAATTTAGCCTACCCAATTCACCTATACCGCATGTCTTTGGACTGGAGCACCTGGAGGAAACTCCAGCATGCAAACTCCACACAGAAACGCCAACTGACCCAGCCGAGGCTCAAACCAGTGACCTTCGTTCTGTGAGGTGACAGCACTACCTACTGCGCCACTGCGTCGCCCCAAGTAAAGTTTTATACAATAAAATATGCTTCATTTATGATCCAGTCTTGTTTTTGTAGGTAGATTTGGCATGAGTTTCAGATCTAACTCATTGTATATCAAACGTCTCTCTGTTGTGTCTGTTGACAAAAGCACAGGCATGTTTTACTGCCAACTGTAGTCATGTGCATTCGATTTAGTCCAGTCATCTACAAAAAACATGTTTGCATGCGCAGTCTAGCCGAACAATAGGAGAACCTACTGTCTAACCTGTCGGCCAATCAGTTTCAAGAACAAAACAATCCTTTTATTAGTCAGCATAATAGGTGAGTTTTATCATTGACCCCAGATAATTATTGAACAAACTAATTAAAGTGTGTGTGCACTGGTTTGGGTGGTTTACGAGAACACTCATTTAACTAAATGGGAATGGTATAATAAATAATAAATAATAAATGAGATATTATAATGTTGAGGTGGTTTATGAGGACACGCTCTAGTAAAAAAATCTGACTTAATGATTTTTGACATTTGCTCATATGTCACAGGTTTATTTTGAGGGTTTGGTTTAGGGGAAAGGTTAAGGTAAGATGATAAAATGAGCTAGTTTTATAATGCAGGTTTCTGCAGGTTTCAGCAAGTTAAATGTTAGACTTTTTAAGACATTTTGACAATTACAATTCATAATGGTCCCTCCCTATCTCCCTCCCTTCCTTCCTTCCTCCCTCCCTTCCTTTCTTCTTCCCTATCTCCCTTCCTTCCTTCCTTCCTCCCTCCCTTCCTTTCTTCTTCCCTATCTCCCTTCCTTCCTTTCTCCCTCCCTCCCTCGCTTCCTTCTTTCCTTCCTTTCCTCCCTTGGTTAACGAGAACACTCATTTCATTAAATGGGAATGAGATATTACAATGTTGAGGTGGTTTATGAGGACACGCTCTAGTAAAAAAATCTGACTTAACAATGATTTTTGACATTCGCTCATATGTCACAGGTTTATTTTGAGGGTTTGGTTTAGGTGAAAGGTTTAAGGTAAGATGATAAAATGAGCTATTTTTATAGTGCGGGGTTTCTACAGGCTTCAGAAAGTTAAATTTAAGTCTTTTAAAGACATTTTTAAGACCATTATGACATTTTAGACTCAAGCAGGGCTAAATTGTAAAGAGTTTTTCCCAATGGCCCAGTTGGAAAAGATTTTTATTTGCGTTATCATATTTAAAAAAAATTATATATATAATAAATTTAATAACATTTACATTTAGTCATTTAGCAGACGCTTTTATCCAAAGCGACTTACAAATGAGGACAAGGAAGCAATTTACACAACTATAAGAGCAGCAGTGAACAAGTGCTATAGACAAGTTTCAGGTGTGTAAAGTCTAAGAAGCAAAGCATTAGAGAGTACAGTTAGTGGTATAGCCAGAGAGGCAGTTACAGATTAGGAAGGAAAGTGGAGACTAAACAGTTGAGTTTTTAGTCGTTTCTTGAAGACAGCAAGTGACTCTGCTGTTCTGATGTAGTTAGGGAGTTCAGTCCACCAACTGGGCCGATTGAATGTGAGAGTTCGGGAAAGTGATTTCTTCCCTCTTAGGGATGGAACCACGAGGTGACGTTCATTCACAGAATAATAATAAAATAATAAAAACAATAGGAATAATAAATGATAGAATAGGAATAATAATAGGAATAATAGGAAACCCACGCGAACGCAGGGAGAACATGCAAACTCCACACAGAAATGCCAACTGACCCAGCCAGGACTTGAATCAGTGACCTTCTTGCTGTGAGGTGACAGTGCTAACCACTGAGCCACCGTGCCTCATTATTCGGACTCTGTTTTTCCCCTCAATTCATAGCTCATAATTACAACTTTTTAAATCATTTGTGAGTTTATATCTCCTAATTCAGACGTCTCAGTATTGTAAAGTGATATGTGTATTAAATCTCACAATCTCTGAATTTTAGTGTTAGCACTGTAAGGTACAAAATTCTCAAATACCTTTTTAATTTGTATGTTATTTCAAAGTGTTATCAAGCATTGACTTGTTAATCTCTTAATTTTTGTCTTCGATTATTTGTGTTTTAATAAGCTGACCTGACGCCACCCTGTGAACACACGTGTCTGAGCGACGAAGAAAAGCACCAACCGAGTCGAGCTCAGATGAAAGACTGCGGCACATCGACAACAGACAAACCCAACATCTGTCCGTCTAAACACACTCCAGCTCCAGCTGCAGCAGTATATAAACCCAGAGAAGCGGCCCACTGCGAGCGCATACGCTACCACACAGACGTCCAGCTGGAGCCCACAGAAGAGATCTATCTGACGCCCATACAGCGCTGCACTGAGGCTCCCGAGGCCCAGAAAACAAAGGTAATCCATCTGAGATCTGGGAAGAAGAAAGGAAGGTAGGGAGGAAGGAAGGGAGATAGGGAGGGAGGAAGGAAATGAAGGAAAGAAGGGAGAGGAAGGAAGCGAGGGAGGGAGGGAGGGAGGAAAGGAAGAGAGGGTGGAAGGAAGGAAGGGAGGTAGGGAGTGAGGAAAGGAAAGAAGGGAGATGGGGAAGAAGAAAGCAAGGGAGGGAGGGAGGATGGGAGATAGAGAAGGAGGAAGGAAGAGAGGGAGGGAGGGAGGGTGGAAGGAAGGAAGGAAGGAAGGAAGCGAGGGTGGGAAGGAGGGAGGAAAGGAAGGAAGGAAAGAAGCAATCGAGGAAAGGAGGGAGGGAGAAAGGAAGGGAGGGAGAAAGGAAGAAAGGGAGATAAGGAAGAAGGAAGGGAGGGAGGAAGGAAGGAAGGAAGGAAGGAAGGAAGGGAGGGAGGAAGGAAGGAAGCAAGGAAGGAAGGGAGGGTGGAAAGGAGGGAGGAAAGGAAGGAAGGAAGGAAGGAAGGAAGGGAGGGTGGAAAGGAGGGAGGAAAGGAAGGAAGGAAGGAAGAAAGGAAGGAAGGAAGGGAGGGAGGGAGGAAGGAAGGAAGCGAGGAAGGAAGGGAGGGTGGGAGGCAGTAAAGGAAGGAAGGGAGGAAGGAAGGAAGGAAGGGAAGTAGGGATAAAGGACGGGAGGGAGGAAGGAAGGGAGATAGGGAAGAAGAAAATAAGGGAGGTAGGAAGGAAGTAAGGGAAATAGGGAGGACGGAAGGAAAGGAGAGAGGGAGGAAGGAAGGCAGATAGGGAAAAAGGAAAGGAAGGAAGAGTGGGAGGAAGAAAGGAAGGGAGAGAGGGGGGAGGAAAGAAAGGAAGAGGGGGGAAGAAAGGAAGGGAGGGAAGGAAGGGAGAGAGGGAAGGAGGAAAGGAAGGGAGGAAGCGAAGAAGGAAGTGATGGAGCGAAGGAGGGAGGAAAGGAAGGAAGCAAGGAAGGGAGGGAGGGAGGGAGGAAGGAAAGGAAAGGGAAGGAAGGAAGGACGGGAGGGAGGAAAGGAAGGAAGGGAGGGAGGAAAGAAGGGAGAAAGGGAAGAAGGAAGGCAGGGAGGGAGGAAGGAATGAATGGAGGAAAGGGAGGGAGGGAGGGAGGAAGGAATGAATGGAGGAAAGGGAGGGAGGGAGGGAGGAAGGAAGGAAGGAAGGAAGGAAGGAAGGAAGGAAAGAAAGAAAGAAAGAATGAAAGGAAAGAATGAAAGGAAAGAATGAAGATAAGAAAATAAAGCAAAGTCGGCGCCAGTGGTGCAGTGGTTAGTGCGTCGACACATGCACTCCGGTGCTCACTGCGACCCGAGTTCGATTTCCGCCTCGCGGTCCTATGCCGATCCTTCCCCTCTCTCTGTTCCACATGCTTTCCTGTCAATACTCTGTACTGTCCTATCTAATAAAGGTGAAAACCCCTAAAAATAATTAAAAGAAAGGGAAAAGGAAATAAAGAAAACAGAAAAACAAACAAACCAACAGTGGGATCAGCAACATTTTTATGCACTCTACAACACAGTTTCCCATATGTTGTGCTGTATTTTCATTGATTTCTACATAGTGACATTGACCTCTCCTCTGTAAACACAGGTAATGGTGAGCTCTGACAGTGAAGCTCCTCCGCCGTACAGTGAGCAGGACCTTCAGCCGCCCTCATATTTCTCCTGCGTGGAGGCTCTGGCTGTGGACAGCAGCGGCGATGAAGTAACTACAGCAGATGATCTGTGTTTTCGAGACTGTGGCGCTGGAGAAGCTCATGCACATCAAGAGAACCTGCCCAAAATAATACACACCTCAATGAGCAACTCTGACGCAAGCGGACTTTCCTACGACTCCGTCAAGTACACACTGGTTGTGGATGAACATGATCAGCTTGAGCTGGTCAGTCTAAAAGAGTGTTACCGTGGTTACAGTGACGACAGCGAATCGCCTACGATTTACGATAACTGCGTTTCTTCTCCATATGAGTCGGGTCATGATAAAGAGTATGAGGAGGAGAATGGCGGAGGAAAACAAAGCGGGATTAAAGCTTCATTTGAGGACTCCACGCCTGAGGCCGACATCCCGTTCTCTCGGAAATTCGTCAATGTTTTTATGAACGGCTGCTCACGATCTTCTAGTGAGATTTTTTCTGTTTATTTACGGTTATGAAATGCATTATATTGCGATTATATACAATATTGGCGGTAACACTTTAGGTCACAATTCACTACATTAATGTACCATAAACTAACACTACTAGCTTTATAAACTACTAATTAGCTGCTTTAAATGGCATCAATGATGTCAGAATTTTAATTATTTAAAGAGTGTGTGCACAACAACAACACAAATATCTTTAGACCTGCCCAAAACACTCATACATGTTGCTTATTACACACACAGGGATGCACAGCAGCAACACAAACATCTTCAGGTCTGTCCAAAACACTCATACATGTTGCTTATTACACACAGGAATGCACAGCAGCAACACAAACATCTTCAGGCCTTCCCAAAACACTCATACATGTTGCTTATTACACACAGGAATGCACAGCAGCAACACAAACATCTTCAGGCCTGTCCAAAACACTCATACATGTTGCTTATTACACACAGGAATGCACAGCAGCAACACAAACATCTTCAGGCCTTCCCAAAACACTCATACATGTTGCTTATTACACACAGGAATGCACAGCAGCAACACAAACATCTTCAGGCCTGTCCAAAACACTCATACATGTTGCTTATTACACACACAGGGATGCACAGCAGCAACACAAACATCTTCAGGGCTGTCCAAAACGCTCATACATGTTGCTTATTACACACACAGGGATGCACAGCAGCAACACAAATATCCAACCCAGGCTCATTCTGAAAACGTAGTCCCGTGAACGTTTCTGGAGACCGCGAAAAACGTAGCCAGGGGTATGTATGGCTGCATTTCATTTTTTTAAGCGAACGCTGCGGGGCGGTGTGACGTCGTTCCTTTCGGTCGCACGGATTGGCCGGTCGCACGGTCAATCATTCTGTCATCCAGGCAGACAGGCGGAAGGTCGTTCGACAGCGGCCTCTAGCAGGTTTACGCGAGAACAGCGCGGGAAAAAGCGCGCACAGCGGTATCTCGCGCATTCGCGAAAACAAAAACTACAAAAATACGTACCTCCCGGGACGTATTTCGCGGTCTCCAGAAACGTCCACGAGACTAGGTTCTCAGAATGAGCCTGGGTTGCAAATATCTTTAGGCCTGTCCAAAATGCTCATACATGTTGCTTATTACACACACAGGGATGCACAGCAGCAACACAAACATCTTTAAACATGTATTGATTTTGAGACTGCTGTTCACAACTCTCTTTGACTTTGCTTCAGGCACAGAATCATTTGGCTTGTTTTCCTGCATAATTAACGGAGAAGAGAGAGAGCAGACGCACAGAGCCGTCTACAGGTAAAACACAGATGATCATTTACATTTACACACCATTTACAAAGTCTTCTCTACATATGAACATGTGAAACTGTTAGTGTGTTTATGTTAAACTACATTTTCAGAGGTAAAAAAGAAAGACTGTCATACCATAAGATAATTAGTGTATTCATTTATATTTAATATTCAGTTTCTCTGCGTCACAATAAAAAAAATGGTTGCACCTTCCGGTTCATGCGGACTTTAACTGTTGATTGAAATGAGGCCTACAAGAACTTATATATATTGTGTTTGTGCCAGGTTTATTCCTCGTCATGATGATGAGCTGGAGCTGGAGCTCAATGATCCTCTGCTGGTGGAGCTTGAGGATGAGGATTACTGGTATGAGGGCTACAACATGAGGACTGGAGCTCGCGGGATCTTTCCTGCTTATTACGCCACGGAGGTCTTCAAAGAGCAGGAGCTGAATTCAGATGGTAAGATCACTCTGTTCGCCGTCTGTGCCATCATTTACTCTGCTCAAACACTCCTGACTGCTCATCCGCTCTTCATGTTTTGTTCTCAGAAGTGAAAAGCTCTGAATGGGTGGAGAAATACACAATGAAATTCCTCGGCTCGGTTCAGGTGATGAATCACAAAGGCAATGACGTTCTGTGTGCAGCTATGCAAAAGGTTTGAAGCTTTACAGTAAATTTAACTCTTAATGAGCTTAAATGGTTTAGACACACCATTACAAATACGTACATCACACTACATTAATGTCAAATACGCTGATGAAAAATCCACTAGAGGGCGCTGTCTACATATTTTGCGAATCTGAGATACGTTACTTAGGGTATGCTTTGTTGTACGTTTCTGATGACAAATCCACTAGAGGGTGCTGTCTACTAAGGGTTAGTCAAAATCAAAATGTACTTGTTGAGCTCGGGTCGAATTCTGTCAGGTTTTTATGGCCCGATTACAGCTCTACTTGGGGTTGTATGACTTCAGATTTTTGGAAGTCGACTGTTATGTTATTAATGTCGAGTCAACGTCGACTAGTCGCTGGTGACATCATCAACAAAACACAAGATGCAAATATTTTGCAACACGCCACAGGAAATATATATATATATATATATACATGCTGTTTGACAGCTCATACCACGTTGCAAAACAATTCAACTTTACCAATGACTAATATTAGTGGAAAAGTAATGCATTGTCAACACTTTCATTTCGTTAATAATGCAACTTTAAGCACGGGCTAATATTAGTGCAAAATAAATGCAGTCAACACACTACTATTTACAGCTCGTACTACTAAAAATGTGAAAATAACAGATATATTTAGTGCAAAAGTCAGCACACAGTACATCGTACACTTGGCAGCTTATTTCATAACAACATAATGCATGAAAGACGAGGGCGACGACTCTCTGTCAGAGACCTGCTTAGACGCAGATTTTACCTTTAATGATGTCGGGTCAAATAGCTGCTCAAAATCTAGCTCAAGTCACGCCTTTTTCACGGTTACTTGCTCATCTTGGTTATCAGACGTCTCCTCTCACTGTGTGTATCTTCACTGTGTTTACCTGGGCTGATGTTTACACATGAAGTTTGCGCGCTTAACAGATTCAGTGCGTTCCACGATTCAGTCACAAAACATGTCAGCGGCAACGTGTCACAGAGGACAACAGCCAATCACATTACTTTTCAAGCGTTGCGTAAACGCGATTGGCTATCATCTGCTAGAGGGTATTTGTATGGCTCGATCTGTTTGACGATTTAAAGTTCACTCAAAGTTAACGTGAATCATTGACTGTGAGATAAGAAAAATAACATTTAAATTAATTTCAATAATGTAAGGGCAGTTTCATTCGGTGAACCTACATTCGTGTGTAACGCTGCCATGTAGTTCAGGTCAAACCAAGTGATCTGCTCAGCGTGACTAGTCGACGTCAATCAAAAAGCGCCACGGCAGAGCATTAAAGTCGACCAGTTGACTAGTCGGTGCAACCCCTACTGTCTACATATTTTGCAATAGGTTACTTCGGTTACTTTTTTTGCATGCTAAAGATGACAAATCCACTAGAGGTAGCTGTGTACTTTTTGCGAATCTGAAATATGTTACTTAGGGTATGCTTTGTTTTAAGTTGCCAACGAAAAATCCACTAGAGGGTGCTGTCTACATGTTTCGCGAATCTAAAATACGTTACTTAAGGTATGTTTTTTGTACGTTACCGGTGATAAATCCACTAGAGGGCGTGTCTAGATTTTTGTGAATCTGAAATACATTACGTAGGGTATGTTTTGTTTTAAATGATAAATCCACTAGAGGGTGCTGTTTACGTTTTTGTGAATCTGAAATCCATCACTTAGGGCGCATATTGTTGTATGTTTCAGATAAATGTACTTCTTTTACACGCACAGAAGAATGCCGCGCTTGTCGAACAGATCAGCTAGCGGACAACATTGACGATTTAAAGTTCACTCAAAGTTAACGTGAATCATTGACTGTGAGATAAGAAAAATAACATTTAAATTAATTTCAATAATGCAAGGGAAGTTTCATTCGGTGAACCTACATTCGTGTGTAACGCTGCCATGTAGTTCAGGTCAAACCAAGTGATCTGCTCAGCGTGACTAATCGACGTCAATCAAAAAGCGTCACAGCAGAGCATTAAAGTCGACCAATTGACTAGTCGGTGCAACCCCTACTGTCTACATATTTTGCGATATTTTGCAATAGGTTACTTAGGTTACGTTTTATTACACGGTCAAGATGACAAATCCACTAGAGGTAGCTGTGTACTTTTTGCGAATCTGAAATATGTTACTTAGGGTATGCTTTGTTTTAAGTTGTCAACGAAAAATCCACTAGAGGGTGCTGTCTACATGTTTCGCGAATCTAAAATACGTTACTTAAGGTATGTTTTTTGTATGTTACCGGTGATAAATCCACTAGAGGGTGCTGTCTACATGTTTCGCGAATCTGAAATACGTTACTTAAGGTATGTTTTTTGTATGTTACCGGTAATAAATCCACTAGAGGGCGTGTCTAGATTTTTGTGATTCTGAAATACATTACGTAGGGTATGTTTTGTTTTAAATGATAAATCCACTAGAGGGTGCTGTTTACGTTTTTGTGAATCTGAAATCCATCACTTAGGGTGCATATTGTTGTATGTTTCAGATAAATGTACTTCTTTTACACGCACAGAAGAAGACAGCGCTTGTCGAACAGATCAGCTAAGCTACAACTGAGCTAAACCGTTCCGTAAACCCAATTAATAGTGTTGTCAGAAGCAAATGCAAGAGAAAAGCGCACTGCGAACACATAATTTTACCTTGATTTTACATTGCTTTTATTTCCTTAATGGAAGCGTGAGCTACGTGCAAACTGACCACGCCAGAAAAGTGTGCATATGGAGATAGATACATGACGCAAACGCATTTATTACAAATCATAGAAAGCATTCAAATGTTTTGTGGTGTTTATTTGGTGTTGTGCAAAGCACTGCACGAAAATAATCCTTCATTAGTCAATTATATGCCCCTGTTAATATCATTAGTGTTAAAACTAATGTCGTCATACTGCCCCCTAGTGTTCATTTTACATAGAAGCCACAGTTGAATGTGTGTTGGAGTACAAAAATGTAGTCTGCAGCACATATATATGTTAAATATGAACCTTATTTTTCATGTAAGAGCCTTCAAATGTAGTTTATTAGATTGATGATGTTTGTTTATTACTGATTCTAGATTGCGATGAACAGGAGACTGACTGTACATTACAATCCTCCATCATCCTGCATCCTGGAGATTACCGTGAAGGGATTAAAACTCACAGTACAGGACGATTTCGACATGGTAAAATCATGAGCACGTGACAAACATCGTCTCATGTTGCTTTTTGGTTTTTACGACTCTCCAGTATATCTTTATTGTTGAATATTGTCTTGTGTAGTGAAATGTACAATGACAGACTGGACTAAAGCAAACCGTTTACAGATTATAAAATGAGCTTGTGAAATGTGTGCAGGGTTTAATCGGGTTGTTTTATAAATGTGTGTATTACAGAGCAGTCAATACAGTCACTTTTTCCATTTGAAGAACGTCTCATTCTGCGGCTACCATCCCAGAAACAAGAAGTAAGTGCTTTACTGGCATCCTTCACACTTCACACAAGGTTATATTATTATTTGTAATCTGCATACACTGTACAGTACCGCTCAAATGGGGTTTGGGGTCAGTCTAATTTAAAAAAAAGGAAATTTAATGCTTTGATCCACCAAATACATGTTCGTTTGATCCAAATTTATATTACAAAAGTTACAAAAGGTTTATTCTATTAAATATTATTATCTATCTAAATAAGGGATGATTTCATTAGTTGAAGAAGTAGTGGCATCCACACAAATATAAAGCATTTCTAATTTCAACACAGATAATAATCCAACACAGGCTCATTCTGAAAACGTAGTCCCGTGGATTAACTACTCAATTATAGTCATTTGAGTATTTATAATTAGTTACTGTACACCACTGATGTTATGACAACTTGACATTACCAAGACGATATAACTTGTCATAAATCTGGTATGAACATGATTGACATAAGCTCATTATACTCGCGTTGTGAATATTTTTGATCACATTTTTCAGTGGAACACACTGAGTTTGTCATTAAAATCCTCAGTAAACGTGTCAAATACTTTAAAAGCGCGTTAATATTTATAAAGAAGAAATTATATATATATATAAATACTGAATGTAGTTTAGATCAAGATTGTAATGACACTGTTATGAAATTCATGACAATTATAATAGTGTTTATAGAAGATTTATGACAACTGATGCTGTCTTGGTAATGTCAGGTTGTCATATAAGACAGACATCTCAAAAAATGTAATCTTTGCATTTAAAATGACACAACTGAGCTAAAGACGGTTAATAACAGTTATCACGAGCATACTTAAATCTCCTTCATATGTATGTCATGCAAATCTCTGTTCATAGCTAATACAACCTGTATATAATGTTGATAGTACATCCATCTGTAAATATCACCATAGTTTTTCTATAGCTGCACTTTATAACTTATACCTGTATCCTGCACTTGCTGCTGTTGCACTGCTGGTTAGACCTAAACTGCATTTCGTTGCCTTGTACTTGTACATGTGTAATGACAATAAAGTTGAATCTAATCTAATCTAATCTAATCTAATGTCATGTCATATTATAAAGGTTTCATATTAGTCTTTTTTAAAAACCACCACAATAATCAGAACATGCGCAATGCATTGATCTGTGCTTTATTTTAGCGTCTGCTTTCTCCACAGGTATTTTGGCTTCATTACGAAACATCCAGCGGATGAAAGATTCGCCTGCCACGTCTTTGTGTCTGAAAACTCCACCAAACCCCTCGCTGAGTCTGTGCGGTCAGTCTTACTTTAATATAATATAATGCATTCATAATATATCACATTCTTCCATTTTTATACTTATTTAAAGGGACAGTTCACACACAAATGACAAATATTTACTCATTCTCTACAAGATATGCTAAAGAATGTTGGGAAAAGCAATCATTGCTTTGTTTACGTCCACAGCAAGTTGGCTCAGTGGTTAGCACTGTCGCCTTGGTCGTAGCTGGTCAGGCTGGGAGATGACCAGCTAAAACCAGCTTGACCTGCCTAGCCAGGCTGGGAGCCCAGCCAAAACCAGCTGTCCATCTTAAACCAGGCTGGTCAAGATGGTTTTAGCTTGTCATTTTCCAGCTAAGACCAGACTGGAAACCAGTCTGGAAATGGCCAAAACCCCTCTAAAACCAGGCTGGTCAACCAGCTAAAACCAGCCAACCAGCCTAGACTGGTTTAAGCTGGATTTTTCAGCAGGGATATGAAACACAATGGGTAGTTGGCAAATATATTGAGTGGATATGTTTGTAAATCTGACTTTGAAAGAGTCAGTGCCTCACCAGCCATCTCGCGGCACTCATGTCTCATCCTAAAGGGGCAAACAAAACTGACATTTAACCTACAATCCTTGCCCAACATACACATCTCTCTCTTTTGGTAGTGCCCAATTTTAATGTGAGATTTTGGAAACCAGATCTAAATTTAGCGGGAATGGTCGGGTAGAAAATGAGGCGGGTCGGGCAGCGGGTGAACAAAGACTGAATATACGGCGAGAGCGGTCAGGTGCGGAATAAAACCTGGAGGGAGCGGGATTAAAAATCCAGTCCCGTGCAGATCTCTATTTGGAACCACTTGTGTGTGAGTAAATGATGAGGAAATTTTCATTTTTGGGTGAACTGACCCTTTAAATCAGCTTTTTTGATCGATCTCACAAGGAAAAGTAACTTTAATATTATCAGAAACGTGGCTATGAGTTTGAATTTACTAGATTAAAATTGGGGATGAGCAAATGGTACTTAAATATATCAATGAGACTGTTCAAATGATTATGAATTAGCCACTTAATCTAAAAGTTTGTGTTGTTTTATTGTCTTATAATAGTTATTTTTTTAATCATATGTTGTCTTGATTTACAGGAAAGCGTTCCACTTGTACTATAAGGAGTTTGTGGAGGTCTCGTGTCCCACAGAAGACATTTACCTTGAATAATCTCTACGCTACAGCAATCTACATATTAATAACTGCGCTACATGAATATATATGAGAAACAATATCTGTATATATTATAATCAAAGACTAATATATTTGACAAAAAGGACCAAAAGAGATGAAGAAGACTGTAATTTAGTGATTAATGCACAAGAGAAATGAAGGATTGTACAGTATAAAGGCTGAAATTATTTTCCTGGATTTTGAGGATGAGTGTTTTCATCCGCTGTTTAGCTCCTGCGCTGTGCTTCTGTCTCTGCTTCATAGAGGATATTTTTTCATAGCACCTAAAACCACCATTAATAATAGAGGTAAATATATTAACGATGATCAGCTTAAAGCCATTTCTGCTGTTTGTGACGTCTTGATGTCTGTCGCATTTTGCAGGCGCACCAGCATTATTCATTCAGAAATTCTGCCTGTAACGTTTCTTCAACTGAAATGGCTAAATCTACATTTTACATGATTATTTACAGAATGAAAGACATATCTATGAGCTTATAGAGCAGTTTATTTCAACCCAGGCTCATCATTAATACGCCCCCCTGTATACATTTCTGGAGAGCACCAAATAAGTCCCAGGAGCTACGTTTTTTTTGCAGTTTCGGTTTTCCTAAATCCACCGCTGTGTGCGCTTTTTCAGATCTCAAATTTCTCTCGCGAGTGCCATTCGCACCTGCTGTTCTCACGTAAATCCACTAGAGGCTGCTGTGTACGCTTTTTCAGATCTTAAATTTCTCTCGTGACTGCCATTCGCACATACTGTTCTCACGTAAATCCACTAGAGGCCGCTGTGTACGCTTTATTAGATCTCAAATTTCTCTCGCGAGTGCCATTCGCACCTGCTGTTCTAGAGTAAATCCACCAGAGGCCGCTGTGTACGCTTTTTCAGATCTCAAATTTCTCTCACGAGTGCCATCCGCGCCTGCTGTTCTCCCGTAAATCCACCAGAGGCCGCTGTGTACGCTTTTTCAGATCTCAAATTTCTCTCGCGAGTGCCATCCGCGCCTGCTGTTCTAGAGTAAATCCACCAGAGGCCGCTGTGTACGCTTTTTCAGATCTGAAATTTCTCTCGCGAGTGCCATCCGCGCCTGCTGTTCACATGCAAATCCACCAGAGGCCGCTGTGTACGCTTTTTCAGATCTCAAATTTCTCTCGCGAGTGCCATTCACGCCTGCTGTTCTAGCGTAAATCCACCAGAGGCCGCTGTGTACGCTTTTTCAGATCTCAAATTTCTCTCGCGAGTGCCATCCGCGCCTGCTGTTCTAGAGTAAGTCCACCAGAGGCCGCTGTGTACGCTTTTTCAGATCTGAAATTTCTCTCGCGAGTGCCATTCGCACCTGCTGTTCTCCCGTAAATCCACCAGAGGCCGCTGTGTACGCTTTTTCAGATCTCAAATTTCTCTTGCGAGTGCCATCCGCACCTGCTGTTCAAGCTGAATGCACCAGAGGCCGCTGTCGACTGACTGACTGACCGTCCGACCGATCCCCCCAACCACCGCCTTCCCTAAGCAATCTAGAAAGAGAAAAGCCCTCACGGCTGCCTGATTTTTACACCGTTTTCAGATCTGACCACATTCTCACCCTGTTATTTACCTGTTTATTTAATTTTTTGCCTTTTGTTTTTGTTTTACCTGCTTTCTGGAACTGTTCCTCGCTAGACTCGAACCCGGTCATCGCAGTTAACTTCTCTCTGCAAGTCTGCCTACTTATGCGGCAAACCACTGGGCAAACTGGTAAAGCAGTCTACACGGAGGAAAGCGGTCAGCTGGTAGCGCCAAAAAAACAAGCCATCAGTGGCGTCATACCGTTTCGTAGCGTTCCTTTTAAAGACAAATGCAGCCAAACGTTCCTCTGGCTACATAATTCACGCTCTCCAGAAATATATACAGGGGTACGTTTTCACAATGAGCCTGCGTTGGTTTATTTACTGTATAATAACAGTGATTAACAGCTAATCAGAAAATATTTGAGGAGTTTCAGTATTCTTGTTTTGATCATTGATTAAAGTAATAATATAAACCCTACAGTGCCATGGAGTTCCCGTTCAAGTTTGAGTGAAACTGATGGAAATGACTGACATTTTTTGTGTCGTTTTTCTCAGATCAGACTGTCGGAGCTCCACACTTGCCCTTTATTTACACTTTATTGACAAGTATTTCTTGTTAAAGCAAGACCTTACTGTGTACAAATGAAGTGCTCATTAAAGACTTGTTCAACAACAGTTTAATATCAGATGTTGTTTTATTGACATGTATTGATATATTTGCCACAATTTAGGACTGGAAGAAATATGGGAAAATAAATAAGAATAAACATCAAAATGCCAACAAGGGTTAATCTGGCATGAAGCGTTAAACAGGAATCATTACGTTTACTCTGTTTTTTTATTGAGATTTAATCGGCGGCATGGTGGCTCAGTGGTTAGCACTGTCACCTCACAGCAAGAAGGTCACTGGTTCGAGTCCTGGCTGGGTCAGTTGGCATTTCTATGTGGAGTTTCCATGTTCTCCCCGTGTTGGCGTGGGTTTCCTCCGGGTGCTCCGGTTTCCCCCACAGTCCAAACACATGCGCTATAGAGGAATTGAATAAGCTGAAAACTAAATTGGCCGTAGTGCGTGTGAATGATGTGTGTATGGGTGTTTCCCAGTACCGGGTTTCAGCTGGAAGGGCATCCCCTGCGCAAAACATGTGCTAGAATTGTTATCGGTTCATTCCGCTGTTGCGACCCTTGATGAATAAAGGGACTAAGCTGAAGGAAAATGAAAAAGGGATTACATTGAAGAACAGTCAATGTAGAATTGCAGCTTTAAATGTGTAGGATTTTTAAAACTCTGTGGGTTCTAATAATGCGCAGTCTATAAAACGAAAAACTCAAAGTTACCAAGTGAAATGTGCGTTAAGCCCTTGAATTCAACCATTAATGATCATCATCGACACACAAACAACAGCTGGCAAACACAGAAACATTTATTGAGACGTACAACACAATTAAATACAATCAGGCCAAAATGGTTCATTTCTGTGGAGAACTGAGTAAATTGAGTTTATTTACATGGCGCTGCATTTAGAAAAGGTGTGAGGTCAACACAGCCTGGGTGAAATATCGATAGTGTTGATCCTGAGGACGGTCTGTGGTTGAACAATGACTGGAGGGAAAAAAAAGGTGAAATTAACGCACAAACAATCAAACAACACAAAGACAATTTGGGTTTTTAATTTGCACACACTTCTCTTCTTCTGGAATCGGTGTCTCTTCCAGAATCTCATGTGCACCATTGGCCAGGATTGGGTTTTTTCGATGACTGTAGCCTGAACCTGGACTAAATCCCTGCTGAGAAACCAAACAACAGACGTTATTTAGGGATAAAACACATCCAGGAGGCTGTAATGGCAGAATACAGGGTTTCTGAAGGGTTCACCAAGTCAAAGTTAAGACCATTATGAATCAGATTTCAGACTTCTGAAACAGGAACAGGTTTCCTGGAACAGGTTTTTACTTGCTCCATTAAAAAGTCTAGTTATATACACATCGTCACCCTGGAATTATAAGGTTGTGTCTGCATTCAACATGATTTTGAGATATTGAGCTACAAAGTTTTTGCATTCCATATAGCAAACAACATGTGTGTAGCAGCTCTCTTTCACACTTTAACATGACAGAGACCCTGAGAGTTCTCCAATTTGTAAATGTAAGAGAACTTTGATCATTTACATTTAGAGTAAAAAAAAACTATGGTAAATGCAGATAGAACCTAATTCTGAAAAGTCATTTTCCACTTGGAATTATAAAGTTTTATCTGGCAGATCATTCATTGAAGTATTAATTTTCAAGAAATACAATCAAATATATATAATATGGAGTTATAACAGTGTGTTGATGCTCGAGAAAGTGACATTTTTGCTTTCTGTAATATTTATTTCATGTTTTAGGATGAATATTTTTTTTCTTGTTTAAATTAAGCATACAAGGCTGTGCTAAATATTTTGTCCAGTGCAGATGCCAATTTTATCTAATTAATATGTTAATATGTATAACATTTTACGCGTTATATGAATTATTGAATTTTATTTATTGAATAATATGCCCTATATAAAGTATTTGCCCTGCAGGGCCTAATATTAAATTAAATACTGGCAGAACAACACAAAGACTTCTTATCCCGCTTATTACACACTACTACTAGCCACATAACATAAAAATTATAGCTATTGCTAGAAATGAATTCCCCTATAGAGGAAACGAAGGTTTTTAACTTCCAGAAGCAGTCTGTTAAGAGTTTACATGCATGAATTCTGTTTCAAACTAGTATTACATTCACATCTTACCCAAGAAGTGGCTTTCCAACGAGAGTGAAATCATTTCCTCCAACTAATAACACCTGCAAAATCAATCAATCAATCAATCAATCAATAATAATTAAAAGAACTTGACACCATGATTGACATCATGAAAAGACATTATACATTGTGTAGCATGTCATTTTTCCTTCTACTTATCACCTACCCTTTTCTATCATTTAATTTTAATCAGCACAAACTATGATAGAATCAATGGCAATTGTGAAGCAAAGATGGAGGTACACTCACTGGCCACTTTATTAGGTCCTACTGCTCATTAACGCAAATTTCTAATCAGCCAATCACATGGCAGCAGCTCAATGCATTTAGGCATGTAGACATGGTCAAGACGACCTGCTGAAGTTCAAACTGAGCATCAGAATGGAGAAGAAAGGGATTTAAGTGACTTTGAACGTGGCATGGTTGTTGGTGCCAGACGGGCTGCTCTGAGTATTTCAGAAACTGCTGATCTACTGGGATTATCACGCACAACCATCTCTAGGGTTTACAGAGAATGGTCCGACAAAGAAGAAATATCCAGTGAGCGGCAGTTCTGTGGGCGCAAATGCCTTGTTGATGCCAGATGTCAGAGGAGAATGGCCAGACTGGTTCCAGCAGATAGAAAGGCAACAGTAACTCAAATAAGCACTCGTTACAACCGAGGTCTGCAGAAGAGCATCTCTGAACACACACCACGTCCAACCTTGAGGCGGATGGGCTACAGCAGCAGAAGACCACACCGGGTGCCGCTCCTGTCAGCTAAGAACAGGAAACTGAGGCTACAATTCACACAGGCTCACCAAAACTGGACAAGAGAAGATTGGAGAAACGTTGCCTGGTCTGATGAGTCTCGAACGCAATGACATTCAGATGGTCGGGTCAGAATTTGGCATCAACAACATGAAAGAATGGATCCATCCTGCCTTGTATCAGCGGTTCAGGCTGGTGGTGGTGGTGTAATGGTGCGGGGGAGATTTTCTTGGCACACTTTTGCTGACCATGTCCATCCCTTTATGAGCACAGTGTCTCCATCTTCTGATGGCTACTTCCAGCAGGATAACGCACCATGTCATAAAGCTTGAATCATCTCAGACTGGTTTCTTGAACATGACAATGAGTTCACTGTACTCAAATGGCCTCCACAGTCACCAGCTCTCAATCCAATAGAGCACCTTTGGGATGTTGTGGAACGGGAGATTGGCATCATGTATGTGCAGCCGACAAATCTGCAGCAACTGTGTGATGCTATCATGTAAATATGGAGCAAAATCTCTGAGGAATATTTCCAGTACCTTGTTGAATCTACGCCACGAAGGATTAAGGCAGTTCTGAAGGCAAAAGGGGGTCCAACCCGGTACTAGTAAGGTGTACCTAATAAAGTGGCCAGTGAGTGTATATGCATGCATTAAAAACAAAACATTATGTGTGGTTTAGGGTTGCTTTGGTGGAAAAAAGGACACAGAAACAAAGCAAAAAAAAAAAAAAACAATCTGAATAACACTTAATTTTAGAAATCATTCTTGTAGGCGAGAATAT
Source organism: Danio aesculapii (assembly GCF_903798145.1). Taxonomy (NCBI): domain Eukaryota; kingdom Metazoa; phylum Chordata; class Actinopteri; order Cypriniformes; family Danionidae; genus Danio; species Danio aesculapii. Next base: position 72,030,960 of record NC_079441.1, on the reverse strand, counting down.
TTATTACAAAATCCAGTATAATGATCTATACAGCTCAAACCATCTCACACTAATATACATACACTAATGGATATGAATCTGAGCTCAAACCTTCTCCATTCGGATCCTGTCTCCACACTCAGCATCCAGGTGGTTTTCAATGAGGATCAGGTCTTCGTTGGTTACTTTCCACTGACGGGCAGCAAAATGAACAACAGCAAACAGACGTCCATATTCTCCTTTCTTTATCAGAGCGTTCACCTTCTGTACAAGAGCTGTGACCATCCAGACACAGAGACACAATCATGAGATATACATACAAAGAGGAGCCAAAATCATGCCTTTATTTACAAGATCAGATCTGGAGTCAACACTGGTCTCATATCGTATCTTATTTGATGCCATTTAAGCTTCATTAGCCAAGTTTCATCTCAAGATGTGAATTAGATTTGTGTAAAACTGTGAATAATGCAATGTTTCCATACAACAAGAAACAAAAGAGAATAAAATCATCACTTCCTGATAAACTGGAGCAAAGATGAGACAGGGAAATGGAGTTTAGTGCGTTAGGAGAAGAAATGCAGTGAGTGTTGTGGCTTTAGGAGGTGTGAGACGCTTACTGGGAGCGCAGACAGATGCTCAAGACAGTTCTGGAGGGAATAATAATAATACTGAAGCACTGTGATGGCGGACTGACGGCTGAGGGGTTTTAGAAATGAGCAAAACAACATTTCAGATGTTTCACATTCTGCTGGAGAAGCTGCAAAGTCCATTAAGGCATCCCCGAAACACACGTTTATATCATCACATCATCTGTTTTAACTAAATCACATCTGATTACACAACATACTAAATCTGATTACACAACATACTGATGCACATGCTGAGTTTATTCAGCAAAAGTGTTTCCATCATAGATTATTAGGCTGATCAAGGGATGATCAAGTCTTTTTCTATGCAGTGCATCTGCATAATTATAATCAATTACCAGGAAAATAAATAAACAAACAGTGTTTTATGGTTTTCTGGGGGAGTCTAACATTATTCAAGTAAAGAATTGAACAATCAAATGTAAAATAACATGGTCTTCATTGTACAAATAATAATAAAAAATTATATTTAATAATATCTGTACCTTTTAATCTTTAATACATAATCTAATCCTGTGATGTGACTATTGCAGATACACACATTGCGATGCGATCAATGCTTAAACAATATACTGTTATCGTGGAGTGTGAACCCTTGCTTTCTATGGAGGATGAGGGAGCTCTCAGATTTCATCTATAATATCTAAACTTGTGTTTGAAGATGAACAAAGGTCTCAGGGGGTTTGGATGAGTAATTAATGACAGAATCGTAATTTTTGGGGTGAACTAACCCTTTAAGCCACAGTCGTCAATCTCAGTTCCTGAGTTTACATTACAACCCTAATTAAACACACCGGACTTGTTTGAAACCTCCAGGTAAAGCTGCGGTCACTCTTGACTTTTCTTCCCATAGACTTCCATTCATACACACTTGAATGCGTCAGACCGGAAACGCAGGGTCATGCGTCAAGTTTCGCATGTTGCTGTGGTGCAAAGTTCAAGCTTGGTGAACTCTGACCTGCGAAATCGCATCACTTGACTGCGTGAGACCAATCGAGAATCAAAACAGGACCTCTCTGGGCAGAAATTTAAAACATGGAGCAATCGCTCGCTTATTTAATGTCTAATAATCTTATTTAATCCCGCCCCTTTTCGCAGCGCTATACGACAGAACTCACACACACAAAGCCCAGTGTGACCGCAGCTTCAGTGTGTTGGAGCAGGGTTGGAACTAAACTGTAGAGCTGTAGCCCTCCAGGAACTGAGTTCGACACCCCAGCATTAAGCTGATCTCACTTGCCTTGATGTCTTTGAGCCTCTTCTTCAGGACTGTATGGTGGAAGTTCAGGCCACGGTGGTCTGGACAGTGACGTCGGCGGTACATAACTGAGAAAATAAACAACTAGATTAGAGTTCTTACAAGCACACAACATGAGCAGCTGCAAAAGACACAACCTAATACTCAGATCTATCACCAAATGACAATGAATCAGTTTATTATTGTGAATTATGTAATGTTATTATACTATGCTGCTGTTGTATGCTTGATTCTGATTGGCTAATGAACATTCTTAAGATTATTTTCAGCTTATTTTCATTGGAGGAAAAAATTGGAGCAGTTTGAGTAGGACTAAAACCCGACAAATGTCTGAAATACAACATCTGAACAGCGACTTTAGCTGTGGTTACTACAGTGTAAGGGGATTAATTGACTAAATAATAATGCACACTTGAGAAGTAACACTCCGATTTGCATCATGGCCTCATATTATAATCTTAAAGCAAACTGTATTTAAGTGTTTCAATTTATTTTCCCTCCTCACTAATCAAAAAACTAACATGATGCAGTGGATCCTGTTCTTACATCTGATCCAATAATTTATAAAGTATCTGCATTTGTAGGCTGACTGTACTGTATATGGATAGGTAGTTTTTTTAAGGCTATACATTTATATCATTCATTAGCAGATGGTTTTATTTAAAGCGACTTACAAATGTGGATAAAATAAGCACTTCAAATGAACAGACACAAGTAATATAGATGTTTACCTTTCAGGATAAACGATGCTCGTCGAGCTCTGAAACCTCGTCAATGCAGAGACAAAAGCCCCTGGAAAACAGGTAAAGTCACTATTAACATCATTCAAAGAGGAACAGGGGATTTCAGACAGCAAAATTAAATGCAGTCGATGTTTGTTTCTCCCACATTTAAATGTGTCCAGTTTATTCCAGAATAAAAATATTCACTTTAAAAATGTGTATCCTGATTTACACAAAACAGACAGCTAATAAAATGTCATTCAGGGTTACAACCTGTCACGCATGTTTTTAATAATAATAATAATAATAATAATAATAATAATAATAATAATAATAATAATAAATAATAATCATCATCATCATCATCATCATCAGATGATTTCTAACAATAATCTATAGACATTAATAGACATTAATTTAACTTAAAATCTAAATATTTACACTTTTATCGCTATTCTTTAAACCATTAGGTTTTACAGCTTTGTCTGCAAGTTACTTTATATCACTTAACACTGAACAAAATTTATAAGAATCACTAATAAACTAAATAATTCGACATTTTATGTTCACAAAACTTATATTTAACACTTTACTTGCACATATTATGTTTTCTATATTTCTAAAAAATAATATAAGCTCTCTAAACTCTGAAAAAAAAAACGACGGAAATAATATAAGCAGTGGTGGAAAGAGTACTGAAAAAAATAAAAATAACACTCAAGTAAAAGTACCATTACTTGGCTAAAAATGTAGTGCAAGCAGAGTAAAAGTATCTGTTGTAAATATTACTCAAAGTATGAGTAAAAACTAGACCTTTCAAAACTACTCGAGTAGTGAGCTGATGCATTTACATTTAACTTGTGGATGTGTGTAAACGTAACATTCTGTAGTGCATTTAGATATTGCCCATTAGGCACACAACGTCATAAGACGTTAATAATAGGTTAGATTTAAGCTGTGATGTCAGGTGACCAAAATTCAATGGCTAGCCAGCGTCTAAGGACAACGTTATTTTGATGTCCAATAACATCGTCAAATGACGCTGATATTTGGTTGATTTTAGGTTGTGTTGGAAAGTGACCAAAATCGAACAGAGCCAACATCTTAAACCAATGCCATATTGACATCAAATACTGACATTTATTCATCAGATATAGCAACCAAAATCCAACATCTGATAGACATCATAGTGGTAACGTCCACACAACCTCAAGCTGTAACATCGTAAGACGTTGATATTTGGTTGATTTTAGGTCGATTTTCATTCCCAAACAAAATGCAGCGTCCCCTCGACATTGGAGTACAACATCATTCTGACGTCATGTTGACGTCTTGTGCCTGATGGGTGTTTAATGCCATTACGGTCATCATACAGTAAACATCCGTCATCTTCTCATCAGTGACCTGCATCTAAACAGCCTCTGGGTCAAGGGGTGTACAGATTTTGGATCTTCTTTGACCCTTTTAATGCTTCCAAACAGTTTTCTGCATTTATAAATCGCCCATGTCTTGAGGTAGTTCATTATGATGAGATTTATCTTCTATGTGTGATTTGATTGGAATCAGAGCACTGATTTGTCTAATCCCCATAGACAAGAAAAAATAAAGTAGTGACTGCAGTAGTGGAGTAAAAGTACAGATACTGCAGTAAACTTGTACTCAAGGGAAAGTAAACGGACACATTTATTAAACTACTTAGTAAACTACAATTCCTGAGAAAAACTACTTAACTACAGTCATTTGAGTATTTGTAATGTGTTACTTTACACCACTGAATAGAAGTTATTTGTAAATTTCATTATTCTGCAAGGAGCCGCAACTGACACTGATCAAATGATGACTCTCCTCACATGGCGCGCTGCAAAAACAGACACTGACAGTTTATAATACATGTTTTTTTACTGACCTTTCTCGGTGTTTGGTGATAAATGTGCCCCAGAAGCACATATAATCCGCCGCAGCATCCCTGAAATGTTTCGTCGACCCAAAGTCATCGCCATGACCAAAAAATCCGGAAGTACAAAACAACTCCTTCCGTCAAAAAGGCGCGTTTCCGCCGCCGCTGGACTGGAGGCATAGATGGATTGCAGGCTAAAGACCTCCAATCCATAAAAAAGTAAAAGAAGTAATTATTTATGTACAATACAATCCAACAAGCGCCTTATAAAATAGTACAAAGATGATGGGTAATGTCTGAGGACTTTGACGCTAATTGTGATCATCAAACAAACCGAAGATCCGTCTTAATTTGGTATTCTTGTGAGCGTACCGAGAATCTCTGGAAAATATACAGGTTGAGTGTACTTTCATATATAAAAATGTAATATAATATTTATAATATATAATTTCTCATATCTATCTATCTATCTATCTATCTGTCTATCTATCTATCTATCTATCTATCTATCTATCTATCTATCTATCTATCTATCTATCTATCTATCTATCTATCAACTGTTTTATCTATCTATCTATCAACTGTTCTATCTATCTATCTATCTATCTATCTATCTATCTATCTATCTATCTATCTATCTATCTATCTATCAACTGTTTTATCTATCTATCTATCAACTGTTCTATCTATCTATCTATCTATCTATCTATCTATCTATCTATCTATCTATCTATCTATCTATCTATCTATCTATCTATCTATCTATCTATCTAGATAGATAAAAACAGTTTAAAGATAGATAGATAGATAGATAAAACAGTTTATAGATAGATAGATAGATAGATAGATAGATAGATAGATAGATAGATAGATAGATAGATAGATAGACAGATAGATAGACAGACAGATGGAGACATACATGACAATGTTATTTTAAAATACACAAGACAAGAGAGTGAACATTCAGATATTATTTTATTATTCATTCTATTTATTTAATCTCATTTTGTTTTTGCTAAACGTTTTGCACAAATTTATGGCAAATTTAGTAGACTAAGTTAAACCTACCTTAATATTTTTTCTTGATCTAAAATTTTGTTATTGATTTCTGATTCTTTTACTAAGAAGATTGTGTAAAAACTGAAAGGATTGCATTGTTGTCTTGGTTCCTTACATATGATATAATGTTATTTGTGATACATTAGTTTATAATAATAATAAAAATAATAATAATGGAGATTTATTCTGCTGTGGCGACCCCTGATTAAAAAAAATGAATGAATGAATGAATAATAATAATGCTTTTAATAATGCTTTACCATATGGGTTGCCAAGTCCACAGTTTTCTTGTAGAATTAGCCTACTTTTTTTAACCACTTGTCATATTTTTGCAAATTGTGACATTTCAATAATAATAATAATTATAATAACAAAAATGAAAAGCACAGATTTGCAACAAAGAAAGGAAATACAACCGAATTTTAAGGAAAAATAACCCAGACTTCAAAAAAACTTGCATTGTCGCTATTAGAACAAACAAATCTGAATATGAGTAAACTGCAACAAGATAATTTAATTATAATTTACTTCCAGAATGTCAATCGCAACATGTAAACAAAAAATAGGCGTGACGCATAATTTAAAACTCTTACAATAAAAAACAAACAAAAATAATTGAGAACAAAAAGTTCCAGGCCCAGAATAACACAAAGTTAACAGGAGAAAAAGTTTGCCAGAACTGTCAGATATAAATTCAGAATTCAGTGTATAATTGCGAGATAAAATGCACCTTTTAATGTATTATTCTGTATAACACCGGTTCGAGCCTCGGCTGGGTCAGTTAGCGTTTCTGTGTGGAGTTTGCATGTTCTCCCTGCATTTGCGTGGGTTTCCTCCGGTTTCCCCTACAGTCCAAACACATGCGGTACAGGTGAATTGGGTAAGCTAAAATGTCTGTAGTGTATGTGTGTGAATGAGTGTGTATGGATGTTTCCCAGAGATGGGTTGCAGCTGGAAGGGCATCCGCTGCGTAAAACATATGCTGGATAAGTTGGCGGTTCATTCCGCTGTGGCGACCCCGGATTAATAAAGGGACTAAGCCAAAAAGAAAATGAATGAGGTACACTTTAAACAGGAAGAAGCATTTGATTCAGCACATAAACACAGTCAGACAGAAGACGCCGGCGTTCTGTAATACATCAATATTTTATTTTTGTGACACAGAAACTCCTGAACTTCACCGCTCTGTGGGTTCATTCACACACACCAGTGTTTTTGCTCCAGATGCGCAGAGGTAAGACTGGATAAAGTTAATGCAGTCATAAATAATTGTAATAAATATCAAGTAAATGTACAACACGTATTTCACTGCATTCAGCTGTTTGTGCGGACGTCTGTTCACAGACTTCTCCTGCTCTTCTCTTTGATAGCAGCAGTTGACCATATCAAAACAAAAGAAATCGTAATCAAATCAAACAACACACGCACACCCACAAAACCCAATTATAGTGCTGATAATTTCACTGAAGTACATCTAAGGTAGCGTCAAGTGTGTTTGTAATGATGGATATCGATTACAGAACTCATAATAACGCAAATAAATGATCCACCAGAAATATAACATAGGAAATCTGCTCAAGTGTCAAATTTCAAAACTGTATTATGGTTATCGACACAGAGAAGGAGATCTTAAAAAGAAGAAAGCATTTTAAAAACATTCGGTCTCTTTTTCTGGAGAAACTAAAATAAGAATAAAGCCAAAGTAAAAGCTGTAAAATGTTGGATATTCATGCACTAGAGTGAGTTCAGGGTGTTAAAATCACCCTCAGAAGCAATCAGAAAACTGCAGAGCGCTGGGAAATCAACTCAGAAGTGTGTTTAAGGGATGAATGAATGTCATTTTGGCAACCAAGACCAGAAATGTAGCACCGCATGGCAGCAAACGCTTTCCACATCAGAAAAATGAAAATGCATCCGATTCACCGCTCTGTATATGTCTATAGCTTGCTTTTTTTGTACATGACTTACCTTAGTTACGGCCCTGAACAGCATATATGCCACTTTAATAATACAGGCAGATATTATTAAATGTCTTGAAGAAGCGATCTGGCCATTTATAGTTCAGAAGTCTTAAATATGCTCGACCACATGCGTACGCAGAGCCTGTTTACCTCTCTGTCACGTCAATCATGGAGATAAATGATAATGAGATCCTGGACAGAGTCTGTTTATCGGTCAATATTGAGGAGAAAAACCCTTTCAGTTCTGGAAAATCTCACAAACACAGGCAAGAACATCTGGCTGATTCACTGAACTCATTGGGAAGCTGAATATGTGTTGGGGAAGGGTTCAAGTTCATGAGGAAGTCTCAAAAGAAGAATACAAAGAAGGGGAAATGCATTAGTGAAAGCTGGGAAAATGCCCCCAAAAACACCATTTGGTGAATTATGATTATGAGAATTTGGGAAAATGCAATATGGTAATGAAAAATGGGTGAAATGCAATTAAAAAAAAAAAAAAAGATGGAAAAACAGAGGTGCATTATGGTGATGAGAACCAGGGAAATGCAAAAAACATATAGTAAAAAAATAAAATTAATAAATAATAATAATAATTATAATATATAATAATAATATAATATTAATATAATATTAATAATATATATATATATATATATATATATATATATATATATATATATATATATATATATATATATATATATATATATATATATATATTAGGGCTGCACAATAGGGCTAAGTTGGCATTACAGTATATTTGACCAGAAACCACAGGTCAAAACAGAGAAGATTTGTGGAGACACTGCAGAATTTAATCATAATAGCGTGCATGTTTATCATCTGCAAAGTGTTTTTGAAGCATTTGAAGAAAGTTTAAAGCATTTTAATAGATAATAATAATATTATATTAATATAATATTAATAATATATATATATTAGGGCTGCACAATATATCGTTTGAGTATCGATATCCCAATGTGTGTCTGCAATGTAGGGGAAGGATTCTAGTTCTTGAGGAAAACAAAAGGGAAACTAGAAAGAAGAGAAAATGCCCCCCTAAAAAAACACATTTTAGTGAAATATGATTATGAAAATACAGGAAATGCAAAAATTACAGCAATGAAAAATTTGTGAAATGCAAAAAAATAAAATGAAAAATGTGGAAAAAAAAGAGGTAAATTATGGTGATACATTTATTAAAAAAATAGTAAAGGTAAAAAAAAAAAAATTATATATATATATATATATATATAAGGGCTGCACAATATATCGTTTGAGAATCATTTGTGTGCATCCGGAATGGTCACATCACAAGATATGTTGAGTTGGCATTACAGTATATTTGACCAGAAACCACAGGTCAAAACACAGAAGATTTGTGGAGACACTGCAGAATTTAATCATAATAGAATGCATGTTTATCATCTGCAAAGTGTTTCTGAAGCATTTGAAGAAAGTTTAAAGCATTTTAATAGAGCATAAAGAAGTTTAATAAAGATTCATTTAATTGATTTATATGATGAAGACTATGCAGTGTTATTTTACATTTGATTATTTACTCTCTGACAGCCATAAAGCACTATTTAAGTCACTTTAATATTTGCTCTATTGTGTTTATTTATGAGTGTATACTTTGTTTATTATATGTATTAAATGACTTACAGAAAAAGATCTATTTATATTTATTATTTTGTATTTATATTTCAGTCCCCTACAAAATCATTCATTCTTTCTTTCATTTTCTTTTCAGCTTAGTCCCTTTATAATCCTGGGTTGCCACAGCGGAATGAACCACCAACTTATCTAGCATATGTTTTACGCAGCGGATGCCCTTCCATCTGCAACCCATCTCTGGAAAACATCCATACACACTCATTCACTCTCATACACTACGGACAATTTAGCCTACCCAAGTCCCCTATAGCGCATGTGTTTGGACTGTAGGGGAAACCGGAGCACCCAGAGGACGCAGGGAGAACATGCAAACTCCACACGGAAATGCCAACTGATCCAGCCGAGGCTCGAACCAGCGATCTTCTTGCTGTGAGGCGACAGCACTACCTACTGCGCCACTGCGTCGCCCTCCTACAAAATCATCCCAATGTAAATGAATGACTCTCCAAATAAAGCTATTTAAGTCATCTGGTGAAATTGTAATTTTATCGCAATATATATCAATATATATGTCAAATTTTTCCAATATCATGCAGTCCTAATATATATATATATATAAATATATATAAAATGCATAAAATATAAGATATATAATCAAAAGGTGAATTGTATCAATGAAAGTTTTAGGAAAATGAAGAGAAAACATAATAAAATACTAGAAATAATACTGTATTGAATAATAAATAAATAAACAAATAAAAATCCCAGTGGATAAGAATCAATAGGAAAAAGTAACCAAAAGAAATCCTATAGATGCATTAGAGTAATTTGATTTGAAGGGGGAAAAACAGACTTGAATGCAATCAAATGATGTTCTTAATCATTAATATAATTGAGTGAATTCTGACCAGGCCGTGTTCTTGACTGTGTTGATGAGATGAAGCTGAACTGAGTATCCAAAAATGAAAGTAGAAGTCTGAGTGGCAACAAAAGCTCAAATCAGCATCTCTGCTAATGAATGTGTGCCAACAATCCCCGTCAGAGATAGAGAGACTACATGTTTAAAAAGGGATGACAGCAGTTGCAGTGCCACTTCCTCCCCATCTGAACAGTGTCTGTAATGTACTGTACTGTCGATGTTTTTATAAAAGTGTGTCTTTTCTATCAGGATCTGCTGTCAGACTCACCGGCTTCCCTCCCTCCGTCTGTCTGTCTGTGTTTATAAAGGCATAAGGGTCTGTTCTGTTCCCGCTCCTTCACTGGGGTTTGTGGCAGAAGATGTAAATCTCTTAAGGTTGCGTGGTGAGGGTCTCTCTCAGATCGCCGCTGATGCTGTCTATCCGCTCAGAGGATCTTCTCGATAGTGAATGGCGTATCGCAGTTTCTCCAGCATCACATCCAGAGAGGAATACTGCGGCAGCTTCACCATGAACATACACGTCTCCACGCGGATATAGCGCTGATCTGGAGAGCCTGAGAGAGACAGACACACAAAACTGATCAGGACTGACAGGATACAGGTTAATCTCCACTGCTGTGTGGATATCTGTTATGCTAATGTATAAAATAAACCTGATTTAACGTCCACAAACTGCGATGGAAGCGTCTTCCTTTATAATTGTTCTGACACGCGGCTGTGCTGATGAAGTGAATCTGAAGTGAATTGCTGTACTTCATTACACACATGCTCTGTTTTAAAACATGTTAAACTTGTGAAACTCACTCTTGATCACGTTTGATGATGATTGATGATCCTAGCGAACTGAACAGATCTTTTATTCCTGGCTGCTTTGCGCTCGTCTGGTCTTGTTGATATGATTATACACGTGACTACCGGGACATGTTAATACATGCAGCTGTCAATCAATATTGGTGGGCGGGGGGACCGCACTCCTATGTAAACTTGCGGTCGATCTGAAAACGCTCCAATTGGTCCACCGTTTTTTATATGACGGTCTATACACTATACCTACACATATGTCTGTACAAACAGCTTGAAAAGTAGATTTTTCACCATAGGTGCCCTTTAAGCAATAAGACAAGGTGAATGCAAAAACAAGAAACTAAAAGAAAATACTGCATTAGGGTGGTGAGAACTGGGGGAAATGTCAAAAGAAATAAATTAACAAATAAATAAAATTTGCATTAATGTAGTTAAATGAGAAATATAAATAAAAAAAGAATAAAAACGTCTCAAGTAAAATTGTCAGTAATGAGGATTTGCTATTGGCTCGTTTCCACTGATTGGTACGTTACGGTACGGTTCGGTTTGGTACGGGTGACCTTTATCAGGCTTGCGTTTCCACTAACCCTTTTGGTGGGCGTGGTGTATGACAGAAAGTTTCAGTCGACGTCATTCTCGCTCGAGGAAATGTCTACAATAAAGCTGTACGGGTCACTTACATATCATATGAGAAGCACTTCTCACAACACAGATGCTTCACACACATAAATACTTGTGTAGAAATGTTTATTACTAACTTTTCAATGAACATGAGTTGATTATAACTGCAGATCAATGACAGTGCGAAACAGCCTACTGTAACGTCTGTAATTATATTAAATAACTAAATAAATGAACATATATAAACACATACAGCCCCTTACAGTCTCCGATATGTTACCAACTACAGAAGAACTACATATAGCAGACATTTCGTCAGTATTTAGGTTAAAAAAAACACAAAATATAGCCTACAGTCAGTGTAAACCTCTCATCTGTGTATGTAAGCTTCAGCAGCACATGTAGCCTCTGTTAGACAGTAATTCTGTCATTCCCGATTCATATTAGTCCAAAATGTGAAGATAATAAGTTAGTTTTACATGGCATTTTGTTCATGTTTGCTGAATAATAATGTGCTCCTTTTTTCCAGCTTCTCCTTTGTTTCTTCACGCTTCACTCTCGCGTTTGTCAGCGTCTGACAGGATCGGGTTTCAAAAGCACGTCAATAATCAAGCGCAGGTTATTATCATCAGCTCAACAAGTTTGTTATTTCAGATATAATGTTAGACGCGTGCGAGCGCTAGCAAGAAAGCGAAACCGCTCGCGCCTCAGACTGGCTCATAAAAAACTACGCGGCACAGGGTAAATCTGCTCTTCTTCCTGGATTTGTGGCTGTTCATCAAGACGACGACAAGGTTTGTTTGAGCCCAGATCGACCATGGCTCGTTATTATATGTATTTATAATTCCGCTATAATCTCTCGCTGTGTATTTCAAACATGGCGTTTTTTTTGTTTTCATTCTGGCTTGTTGCGTAAGCGAATGACGTATCTCTGTAAACAAATAGCGTTCAGCTGCGCGTGTGGCTCCGCCTTTTGGTACCCTTTCTCATGTTTGGTACCCTTTCGAAAGGGTGCCGAAAAAGTGGTACGGTTCGGTTCGGTATGCTTTTTGACAGTGGAAACGGCCATAAAAGCGTACCAAACCGAACCGTACCATACCACTCAGTGGAACCGGGCCATAAGGGAGTTTCTAAAATCCCATCTAGAACATTTTAATAAAGGAACAAAAAGGTATACATTAAAATACAGTAAAATTGTGGTAATGAGAATTTGGGGAAGATCCAAAGAGTTCAAATATTCTAAAATCCTGCCTCTGTGATCCCTCAAATTGACGGAGAACTCTGATTGGTTAATGACTATTGTGCTTACCCACGGTGCCATCCGGCGGGGCGATCTTCATGGGATAGGGGGGCACATGTGCAGTGTCCGGACCCCCGTCTTTGCAAGGGCAGGTGAAGGGAATCCTCTCCTGATTGCAGGCGAACTTGATGAACTTGCTGAGCTCCTCCTGCGTGAACATCTCCAGCGCCGCCCAGAAGAACTCGATGTGCTGATCCGTCTCCATCAGACCCACCTGATACATGGTGTGCGCCTAAACAAGCAGTTTAAGGTTAACAGAGCATGATTAGTTAGGGATAAATTACATCCAGGAGGTTATTATGTCAGAATAAAGCCAGACAGGTTTATCAGCAGCACTGTTGTATAAGACAATCCTGAATGTACTTTATCCTGCTTATTACACAGATACTTGCCACAAAACATAACAATTAGACAAAAAAAAATTGTTCTGAGCCGTTGATTAATTCTTTAATTAAATGCAAAGTGGAGTATACACTAACCTGTGCATTATTCAGACACAAGATGGCGCCAGTCAAAAAGCACAGCGTAACAGACATGCAGATACATATGAATGTGTATATATGGATGTGAATGTATTCACTGATGGTCGAGGTCTAGTCTGTGTTATTTAGCAGTTGTTATCTGAGAATAACCTACATTGGAGTGCCCCGACTGACCAATCCGAAATGAGTACTCCACTGAGTAATAAATATATCGTCTCTCAAAAGAAAGATTTGCCTCTGAAATGCATTAACGAGTTGATTTTTTAATGTTTTGCCTACTTCTGATCTACATCATCGTGATTAAAGTAACTAAATTGCATAATTCCCACCCACTCATGACATACAAACACTCTGAAATGGGGGTTTCGTTTCAGACACAGTAAGACCAGACCGATCAAAACAGAATCAGCCAGCTGACCAATCAGAGCAGAGTTGGCTTATTGAAGGGCAGGTGGGTGGCGATTATGCAAATGTGATTCTTCGGTCGCAGATAAAACTCTTTAAGGCGATTCAGACCTGAATCTTTCTTTTGAGACTTTTGATTGTTGTTGGTTTTCCCTGTTGGGAAGAGGTACAGTTTTTAATTTTTACCTCCATAGAACTTATAAAAGCCAGACACTTTTTTTTGCACAGGCCTATCTAAAGGTTCAATGCTGCCAACTGAACATCAACAGTAAAAATGACAATCTGACCTCTTCCCAACAGGGAAAACCAGCAACAATCAAGAATGCATGATTATATGCTGTCATGGGTTTGCAATTGAAATATGTGATTATAATCAGGGTGCAAATTACAGGGGGGTTGGAGGGGGTCTGACCCTTATAATTAATGCTTGATCCCCTTTAAAGGACATCAAAATGAGATGTATGGGGGGGTCTGCTCTTTAATAGTCAATAAATAGTTTGCTCTGATCTATATCTTTATAAATATTAATAATAAAATAAAAGATAACTTCAATTTACATCTGACCACCCCTACAATAGATCATACCATTGCGAATGCATGTTTGAGCCAAAAATATGAAAAATATAAAATCTAGAGCACCAAAAGAGAGTGTAAGTGTTCACAAAACATGTTTTTTGTTAAATAGGCATTTGTAGGTGTCTGTAAAACTATGTATAGTTTGTACTTTATTATACATTAGCCTGCACCTTGTCTTTCATGGTCATCCATCCATTAATAGGTGCAAGAATGCAAAGTGTTTATTTAATATCATAATTTTGAGAACCACTCAATATCCCTCAAAACAATGAAAACATTATAGCATATTTGATTAATAAATTAGATGTAATTGAATTAAATACATAAATTTATTCACTGACGCATATTACTGAACATAACCGAAAATGTATGATTCGCACCCTGACTATAATGGAAGTCAATGTGGCAAAAACAGCCACCAACATAACCAAAGGGGAGTCAATCTGACCAGTACAGACGGGTTAATACCAGTGTAAACGGGTGTGAAAAGTCTCCATAAGCAGGAGTGTGTATAAACTGACCTTCAGGAACTCCAGGTTGATATCCGGCAGGCCGCAGGTGCGCAGCTCCACCTCTGCGGGACTCAGTAAAGTCAGCAGCTGCAGTGGGATGATGGAGCCTAGACCGGCGCGCACTGCAGACATACACTCCACATTCTGCAGCTCCCGCAGACGCAGCTCACGCACCGCCCGCACATACACATCCTTATTCTCCCAGCTAAACACACACACACACACACACATACATACAGACAGACATCTATTAACTCATTCAAAGATCACGTATGCCCTTTTATGGCCTTCAAGATGTCATTTACAGGTGAAGACAAAATGATTACATAAATACTATGGAAGTCAATGGTTACAGGTTTCCAGCATTCTTCCAAATATCTTCTTTTGTGTTCAACAGAGGAAAGAAAGTCGAATGATGACAACATTTTCAATTTCGGGTGAACGATCCCTTTAAAACCATGTGCGAACAGGGCCTGTGTGTATAATACATGAAACTGTATAATGCATGAAACTAGACTTCAAGGGGCAGTTCACCCAAAAATGAACATTTACACACTGTTGACTCCTCAAGTGGTTACAAACCTTTATGAGTTTCATTCTTCTGTTGAACACTAGAGAAGATATGCTAAAGAAAACTGAAAACCTGTAACCATTGATTTCCATAGTAGGAAAAACAAATCCAATGGAAGTCAATGGTTACAGGTTTCCAGCATTCTTCAAAATATCTTCTTTAATGTTCAAACAGGTTTAAGGGTGAGTAAATGATGACAGAATGTTCAATTTTAGGTGAACTATCTCTTTAATACCAGTAAACAAGGTCTACAGTATGTGTGTAATACATGAAGCTTTACAATGCATGAATCTAGACTTCAAGGGATAGTTTAACCAAACAATAAACAACATTTACACACTATTTACTCTCACTCAACTGGTTTCAAACCTTTGAGTTTCTTTGATCTGTTGAATACTAAATATGTTTACAAAAAACAAAAGCTAAAACCATAACCTGTAACCATTGACTTCAAAAGTAGGAAAAACAAATCCAATGGAAGTTAATGGTTACAGGTTTCCAGCATTCTTCAAAATATCTTCTTTAGTGTTCAACAGAAGAAAGAAACTCAAACAGGTTTAGGGTAAATGATGACATAATTTAAAATTTCGGGTGAACCATTCCTTTAAAACCAGGTGCGAACAGGGTCTGTGTGTATGATACATGAAACTATAATGTATGAAACTAGACTTCATGGGATAGTTCCTCAAATATTTTTATTTTATTTACCATTTACTATTCAAACCTTTCTTTCGGAAAGGTTTGGAGATTTCCAATTTCTTTCTTCTGTTGAACACAAAATAAAATACCTGTAAGATATAAAACCTGTAACCATTGACTTCCACTGTATTAGCTTGTTTCTACTCTGGAGTCAATGATTACAGGTTTCCAGCATTCTTCCAAATATCTTCTTTTGTGTTCAACAGAGGAAAGAAAGTCGAATGATGACAACATTTTCAATTTCGGGTGAACTATCCCTTTAAAACCATGTGCGAACAGGGCCTGTGTGTATGGTACATGAAACTGTATAATGCATGAAACTAGACTTCAAGGGGCAGTTCACCCAAAAATGAACATTTACACACTCTTGACTCTCCCTCAAGTGGTTACAAACCTTTATGAGTTTCATTCTTCTGTTGAACACTAGAGAAGATATGCTAAAGAAAACTGAAAACCTGTAACCATTGACTTCAATAGTAGGAAAAACAAATCCAATGGAAGTCAATGATTACAGGTTTCCAGCATTCTTCAAAATATCTTCTTTAATGTTCAAACAGGTTTAAGGGTGAGTAAATGATGACAGAATGTTCAATTTTAGGTGAACTATCTCTTTAATACCAGTAAACAAGGTCTACAGTATGTGTGTAATACATGAAGCTATACAATGCATGAAACTAGACTTCAAGGGATAGTTTAATCAAACAATGAAAACATTTACACACTATTTACTCTCACTCAAGTGGTTCCACACCTTTAAGTTTCTTTGATCTGTTGAATACTAAATATGTTTACAAAAAAAAAGCTAAAACCATAACCTGTAACCATTGACTTCAATAGTAGGAAAAACAAATCCAATGGAAGTTAATGGTTACAGGTTTCCAGCATTCTTCAAAATATCTTCTTTAGTGTTCAACAGAAAAAAGAAACTCAAAGAGGTTTAAGGGTGAGTAAATGATGACATAATTTAAAATTTCGGGTGAACTATCCCTTTAAAACCAGGTGCGAACAGGGTCTGTGTGTATGATACATGAAACTCTATAATGCATGAAACTAGACTTCACGGGATAGTTCCCCAAATATTTTTTTTTTATTTACCATTTACTATTCAAACCTTTCTTTCAAAAAGGTTTGGAGATTTCCAATGTCTTTCTTCTGTTGAACACAAAATAAAATACCTATAAGATATAAAGCCTGTAACCATTGACTTCCACTGTATTAGCTTGTTTCTATTCTGGAGTCAATGGTTACAGGTTTCCAGCATTCTTCAAAATATCTTCTTTAGTGTTCAACAGAAGACACTCAAACAGGTTTAAAGGCGAGTAAATGATGACAGAATGTTCAGTTTTGGGTGAACTGTGCCTTTCACGTATATTATTATGGAAGTCAGTCATTTGAGGCTACCTGACAGTGATGTCACGTCCTCCCTGGCACAGCTCCACTTCCTCTCCAGTCATAGTGATGTATGTGAAGGTGCAGCAGGGCCGGCTGGGGGAGTCTGGACTCTCACCCAGGGGACTCTGAGACGACACTTCAGCACACAGTGCTTCCAGCTCCGCTTCATCACACAACTGTGAACAGCAGACAACAGGATAATTCAGGCTTTCATACTAGGAAATAGAGCACTTACTATTGACTGTTTACTTGAAACTTAAATGACAGTTCACACAAATATTAAACTTCAATAGAAGTGCACCAACAATTTTGCCCACATCTGTATTATGTAGAGATTAATATTATTTTACATTCTCAAACTTCTTGATGTAGCTGTATGTGAGCAGGTCTGCTTCCCGCAGGTCAGATTCGGCATCCAGAGCCTCTCCGACCAGACCCTTCCAGAAGGATCCCAGCAGGTCCAGCGGTAGCGGCACGTCGGCCCGGATAGCGATGCCCAGCAGCTGGCCGAAGAAGTTCAGCAGCTGCTCCTCAGCGTATGTGATGGGACACGGAGTCAGGATGTACTTCCCCTGTAAAAACAAACACACGGCAGATGATGTGGCACATTTCTAAACAAACTGTTTGTACACATTTGTCATGTAATGGTCTATATGCACAGCTAGGGTTTTTCAGACATCCACAAACCTCTAGTGAAAGCTTAATAAGGCTATTTTCAATTTCAGAAGGTTACTTTTACAGCACTGATTTTGTAATGTAATTAAAATATAATCAGTTAAATAGACTTAAGTGTTCATTCAGTAGTTTAAGCGTAAGTTCAAGGTAGTTCAGGATCAGCAGGTACGTGCTAAAACTCCAAAAATACTGGAATAAAATAAATGTTCATATTTTAAAGACATGGAGGGGAACAATGGAATTTGATGCAGTGCTTCTTTTACATTCTGAGACCCACTTTATATCGGATATCACTCAGACGGTGAAGATCCGTGATTTTTAAAGAAATCAAATCTTAAACGTGACGATTTGGTAACGGCATCC
The DNA here is from genome assembly GCF_903798145.1 of Danio aesculapii. Classification (NCBI taxonomy): domain Eukaryota; kingdom Metazoa; phylum Chordata; class Actinopteri; order Cypriniformes; family Danionidae; genus Danio; species Danio aesculapii. The sequence continues at coordinate 72,012,498 of NC_079441.1, read as the reverse complement.
AGTTCACCGGAAGCTCTTGAGCTGGCTGACTGAAAATTAAAAGTCCCTGTGCATATACCCCATTGCAATTTAGCTTAACTATTAACAATATTCACTTATTAACAATCTGTGTTTATTTTTTACTATTTCTGCACAGAATTTAGTCAAAGAAATAAATAAATAACAATAAAAATCTGCAAATTTTTTTTTCCCTGATAGAAGTGACGCCTGTCATCGTTGTAAGCAGTCTCCTGCCAATCATCTCCATATGTTCTGGAGTTGCCCCCAATTGAAAAATTTCTGATCCAGTATTTTTGACACACTTAATAAATCTATTAACATAAATCTAGACCTTAACCCCTTGACAGCCCTTTTTGGTATTTCAGAGAGAGTTGGCTTAACTGTTGCATCTCGCCAAGTTATTGCTTTTTCTACTCTTTTAGCTAGACGAGCCATTCTTATCAAAACAGGTGATTCCTCCATCACATGACATGTGGATCCCAGAAATCTTGAGTTACATAAAACTTGAGAAATTAAGATGTTTACTCGCAGGATCTCTCAAATCTTTTTGAGATCTGGAACCCTGTGTTAGACCATATCAAAGGCTTACCCTGTTCAGTTGATATCAGATCTAATACACAGTAAATAATTGGAAAGAGAAAATATTGACTCCTCAATGTTAACTTTTTTTTTTTAGATTTTATTTATTTATTTTGTGCTCTTATCGTAAACTTGCTCATTTATCATTAATATATTTTTAAAGAATTTCTTTTATTTTTAATTTTATTTTTAATTTATTATCATTATGGTTTTTCTTTCAGAGGATAAGTTTGTTTATAATTCATAAATTAAATTTATTTTATTTTGAGGGGATAGTGGGAAAATAAGAAAAATAAGACAAACTGTAATTTTTCTAATGTTGTATTGCATACAGTGATGTATTGTCTTGTTAAACACCAATAAAAAATAAAAATAATCTGCAAATTTTTGCGAAATAATTTTGAGAGTATAGTAACCATAACCATGAAATTAAAAATAATAACTTTTTAACTTTTATTTAAGGTTTACAATACAAATCCAATTAGATTCACTTGTTTGGTAAGCAAAGCAAGTCTCTCATATGATAAATCTACTAAAAGACTGCATTGTAAAAAAAAAAGTATATACACATTTGCATATTAGTCAACATAAAGACTGAATAAAGATATGTTTACACACGTTTACAAAAGAAAATAGACTCGATGATGGGCTAAAAAATGTTGGCCTACTTATTAGTAAATATTATTAACATAATATGTCAAAACATAATTAATAAGCAGTTTTGTCTTTAAAATATGATTTAAGTTACTACTAAATGTACTGACTAACATTTGTTAACTAATATACTTCATTCATATACATTTCAAAACTTGTCATTTGTAATCAAATGTGTAAATCGATGCGTGTATGAAGCTTATTAACAAATAAACATTGTAATGACCATTACTAAATAACATATTGCAGAACAATCAAATACAAGCGTACATGTTAGTCAACACCAAGTCTACATTTTTAAACGTATTAATCTTTTAAGTGAGGAACGATAACTAAATACAACTAAGTGGCCTTATATTTGAAATAATCTTAAGTATTAACCTATAATATCTATAATTAACACTTTTAAGATTTCAAGTGCAGACTAATTAAAAATTCAGCACACTTTAATACAACAATAAAGAACTGATAAATGGAGAAATTATGATTACGGAAGTTGAAACTAAATATTAAGTAGGAGGTGGGGTTTTATTTAAGCCCCTCCCCTCATCTTTAATTTGCAGCAAACTATTTAGAGGGGTGTGGCTAGACATTTCGCCCAATCAGATTCAGAGAAATTCCGCCATTTCAGAGCAGAAGCAGCTGCTCAGATTTTGATTGAAGGTGACCAAAATGAACAGTTTATATCACTGGATTAGTGTGTATAAATTAATTGTTCATCTTAGCAAAAGCAGAACAACACAAGTCATACATAGCACACAGAGGAAGGTGTAAAATGTTCACCTTATTACGGTTAGCGGCAGCGCTCGGGCAGGGCAGAAGCAGAGAGAGAGCTGAACTCTGGAGCTCCTTGCACACCTGCCATAAGAAATGCCTGAAAGAGCCACCTGAGGAGAAACAAAACGTACACAAAAAAACTAAGTATATTAGGGTCTTAATACTATTTAAATGTATGGTTGTTCATTTAAATAAAGCTGAAATGAAATAATACCACTGCAGGTATTTATTCAAATGTGGAAATAAAAATAATCTAGCTCCAAACTAACAGTGATATTTATATAACTGTTTTTTTATTATATAATTTAATTCAAAACTATAGCAGGCGAAGAGTTGGAGACATTTTATATATATCTTTAGTAAAATAAATAAAACTAAATCAATAAAATTACCCAACACAAGAAGAAGTTTGTTACACTAGAATAGTGAAATGTTATGCTAAAAGGCGTCTGTGTGACTGACTGGTGCCGTGGACCTCCTCTCCGGTGAAGCGGATGTTGAAGGCGTATGTCGGGTCTCCTCCGCTGGCGATGCGCACACACAGCTGAGACGACGGCACACAAGATAGCTGCCGTGCCGCCTGGCAGAAATACGTGTTCTCCGCAGCTCGCATCTCTCCTGAAACACACACATCGGGGAGTTAAAGTACACATGAAATCAAAAATAACCATATAGCATTAGTTAGCTTGCATTGCTAGTTTCCTGGCGAACAATTCATCTGTGCATGTCATTAAGATAGGAAAAAAATCCCCTTATTAGCTTAAATGTAAATCTGAAATTGCACTTCCTGTTTGCTAGTTAAATTCTGAGATTACGTCTGTCTGAGGTATTGGGTGTGGCTAACATACTTAACCACGCCCCTGTTGCTATGACAACAAACAAAAATGGTGAGGATGAGGATGGTGTTAGGTTGTAATAACTCTCCACAAACCCTCTTCCCCATCTTTTTGAATGAAATGCCTACTTTACTGAATCCAATCAGCTCGCAGTACAAAAAACAAGCCACGCCCACTGTTTCCTCATTTAATATTCTGTTTCTTTAGGAACTGCATCACAATACGGAAAAAAAAGCAGTCGCAGCTTCCGGTTCATGCAGACTTTAAAGCAGGGGTCACCAAACTTGTTCCTGGAGGGCCGGTGTACTGCAGATTTTAGCTCCAACCCTAATCAAACACACCTGAACAAGCTAATCAAGGTCTTACTAGGTATACTTGAAACACCCAGCCAGGTGTGTTGAGGCAAGTTGGAGCTAAACCCTGCAGGGACACCGGCTCTCCAGGACCGAGATTGGTGACCCCTGCTTTAAAGTATCCTCTGTGTGAATAAAGTCTTTACCTCCCACAATCTCCAGCGGGTCGAGTGTGATTTCGGGTGCCGCATGATCTGCCGTCCGCTGCACCGTAGCATTCAACACCCTGTTCATCACCGTCACCTTAGTGTCGTAAAATATCAGGCCTGCAAATCAGATAGAGCGAGTAAACAGGCATCAAGATTATTATACAGTTTTCATTTTGATGCTATTTTAAAATGGGCTGTGTTTAGTTTCATGGGGGGCACGGTGGCTCAGTGGTTAGCACTGTTGTCTCACAGCAAGAAGGTCGCTGGTTTGAGTCCCGGCTGGGTCAGTTGGCATTTCTGTGTGGAGTGTGTGCATGTTCTCCCCGTGTTGGTGTGGGTTTCCTCCGGGTGCTCCGGTTTCCAACACAGTCCAAACACATGCGCTATTGGGGAATTGATTAACTAAATTGACCATAGTTTATAAGTGTGTGTGTGAATGAGTGTGTATGGGTGTTTCCCAGTACTGGGTTGCGGCTGGAAGGGCATCCGCTGTGTAAAACATATGCTGGAATAGTTGGCGGTTCATTGTGGCAACCCCTTACCCTTGAGTAAGGGACTAAACCGAAGGAAAGTGAATGAATGAATAATGCAATAGTATATGAACTATGATTAATAAATGCTTTACAAGATTATTCATACTTAGCTGATGTTAGTAAATACATTAGATAATGGACCATTATTTTAAAGTGTTACCAGCTTTAACAATCATTTAAAATATATGTAAAGGCCTGTTTATTTGCATACTGACCTTTGGCCTCGCACAGAAGTGTGGCGATGCTGTTCTGGTAGGTCTGTGTGAGTCTCAGCTCCACTAAAGGCAGGAAGAAGCTCTCCAGTGTGCTGTTGAGTGACTGCAGCAGAGCAAATCGCAGACGCAAACTCTCCACTGGAACTCCTGTGTGGACACAAACACATTCACTAGACATCCACATCAAAAACATCTGAAGAGTTCATTTACAAAAACCTGACTTCATGCCTCGGTTTCATTAGTTAAGTTAGGGATAAAGCACATCAAGCAGGCTGTTATGGCTGAATTAAGCCTGACAGTTTTATCGACAGCCCTAAGTGGCACACTGTTGATTTGAAGTGATTTTATTTATTTATTTTCGAACAGAAATACCATACATAAAAATTACTTAACAAAAAATACATTTCAACATAAAAATTGAGCGGGATGAGGCGCAAGCTTATTATTTTCCCACCCCATTACCACACATCATTCGTCTATTACTTAAACTTATTTCTTCTTTTACTTATCTTTTCTTTTTACATGAGACATATGAGCGTTGCATGAGACATATTTTATCCTTTTGCCATCTTTGTACAAATAAAATCAAACATATGATATGTCATTTACATTTTATAACATAGACCCCAAAAAAATACATAGTACTGCAAACAGCCATTAATTGAAAGTTCATCATACCTTGATCACCTCTATTCATCATTATTTTCTTTTAATAATATATATATATATTTATACAACTTTTTATAAGACTTTTTTTGTATAAGACTGAAGGGTTTATCCTGTAAAAACAACCACCCTTTATGTACTTTATCCCGCTGATTACATGGCTACTAGGCACCAGGGTTATTATAGTTAACGAAAAGGAACGAAAAAACGAAAACTAAAATGTTAAATAATTGTTGTTAACTGAAATAAAAACGAGAGTATTTAAAAAAAAAATAACTAACTGAAACGGTATTGTGTACATACAAAACTAACTAAAAATATAACAAAAACCTCCTTTGTTGTCGTCTTTGTAAATGTATTTAATACATAATCTTACTGTAAGCCTTTTAGAAGTAAATCTTATTCGCGCTGCAGGTGTTTGACCCGTACGAGTCTGTAGTCCTGCTCGAGCCGGTTCTCCGCCAGTCATCCTCGCTGTTGCTCCCGCGACAAAAACAACGAGTGGACATGACAGCAGCACGGTGACAGCATTAAATACAGACAATTAAAACTATTACTTTAACACATCTGTGCCCAATAATGGGATTTATTTCTGTATCGCGATCACGAATGAATCTTTTTAACCGGATCTTCTAAGTGAACCAGTTGAACTAGTTAATCGAACTGAATCATTTGAAACGATTCGCGTCTCCAGTAAGCACTTATCCACAAACTACTTACTTTTTAACAAGCTTAATACCCCCCTCTGACTCTAAATAATCCAATACACACTCTTATTTAGTTATTAGAACAGTAACGTTACACTGAGATCAAATTTGAGAAGCGGTGGACCGATGATACTGCGCATGCGTGATTCAGTGAACCAAACCCAAACAGCACATGACAGCCTGCTGTGACTGAACTGAACTTGAACAACTGCGCCGCAAGTAAACCGAGGGCTTAAATGAGAGGATCTGGTGGAAAACGTAAATTTAATTCATAACAGAAAATCGAAATGGAATTTAAATAAGTGAATCAGGATTCAGTTGAGTTGCAAAACTTTACTGTAAGACATTATTCAGATCATGGTGATGTTGTAACTGAAAAAATCCAAAACTATTGTAACCTTGCTAGGCACAAAATGTAAACATTTGACACAAAACATTATTCTGAGCAGTAATAGTTTATTAATACTTTGATTAAACGTAAAGCTGACAGGAACGACAACAGCTGACGGAGTATACGCTAACCTGCGCATTATTCAGACACAAGATGGCGTCAAACAGTCAAAAGCTGACAGAAACTAAAAGAGCTGAATGAAGCATACAGTAATCTACACTCTCCTACAAAATCCACCCTATCAATGCAAAATTATGAATTCTTTCCAAACAGTTACTTAAGTACCAAATATTGTGAAACTGCATTCATATCGCGATACACATTGCAGAAATACAAAATATCGCAATGTCAGTTTTTTCGCGCGGACCTTTCACAATCCTGTCCCTCTCTCTCACACTTTATTTCCTGTCATCCTACTGTCCTATCAAACAAAGGGAAAAATGACAAAAATAAATATTAAATTAAAAAATATATACAGATGAGGTCAAAATTATTCACCCTCGTGTGATTGTCTCTTTTCAAATATTTCCCAAATGTTTAACAGAGCAAGGAATTTTTTCACAGTATTTCCTGTAATATTTTTTCTTCTGGAGAAAGTCTTATTTGTTTTATTTCAGCTAAAATAAAAGCAGTTTTTAATTTTATTACATTTAAAATTTTATTAAATTAAATTTTATTAAAGCCAATATTATTCGCCCCCTTAAGCAATATTAGTTTTGGATTGTCTACAGAACAAACAACTGTTATATAATGACTTGCCTAATTACCCTAATTAACCCAGTTAAGCCTTTAAATGTCACTTTAAGCTGAATACTAGTATCTTGAAGAATATCTAGTCTAATATTATGTGCTGTCATCATGGCAAAGAGAAAATAAATCAGTTATTAGAGATGAGTTATTAAAACTATTATGATTAGAAATGTGTTGAAAAAATCTATCTGTTAAACAGAAATTGGAAGAAAAATATACGAGGGGGCTAATAATTCTGACTTCAGCTGTATAAGATAATAATAATGATAATAATAATAATAATAATAATAATAATAATAATAATAATAATTCACGACCCTTGAGAGGTTTTTGCATCTGAACTCTTCATCATGTTAACAAAATAAAACACAGAGATGGACTTGCCTAACAGACATGCGACCTCAGGATCAGCGCCATCTTTGCTGGCGTCCAGGTAAACCTCATGCGGATGCAGACGGGCAGGAGTGATGGCCAGGTGACGGCAGAGACGGTTCACAAACTGCACCAACGCAAAGTCCATCTCAAAGCTCCATTTTCTGCTGGCTTTTTGAGCATGTCGGGAATCAATGCATGTGCATCTGGAAAAAAGAAGACCTATTATGTCCAAGATGTAAAATAAGGAGGTGTGTGTGTGTGAAGTATCAGCTCAAAATACCAAACAGAGCCTTTTAGGCTTTGATCCTAATTGTGGTGTTTTGGTGACTGTCGCTTTAAATGCAAATGAGATTGTGCTCTTTTCAAAAGAGGGTGGAGCTACACATTCCTATGTGTCAGCATGGCAGCAGATTTAAAACTCTAACAGTGGACGGCTGCTTCTCACTCAGGGCTGTTATTGCTAATAAGGGAGAGATTACCAGAGGGCGGGGCTTCCCCTTCTGATGACACGTACAAAGGGAGAATGTCAATCAAAGTGTTTCTGCAGACCTTTTTATCAAGTGTGATTATAAAAAATACAATTAATTAATTTGACCATTAGAGGCTGGCTATATTTAAAAACTGCTGCCACACAACAGTGTTTAAACCCCTTATAAAAGTTCATTTTTGCGTAATAGCAGCCCTTTAAGACTTTATCATTTAAGGTCAATAGGTGGCGCATGGCATTGACATCAAGCTTGTAGTCAATATCAAAACATGGCAGAAATTCAGCCACTGATTCATCAGTTTGGCATTATATCAGACTTGTTTATGTGGTAAATGAAAACCATTTCGTCAATAAACATTAAAAAATATTGTGCAACTGGCATAATTTGTACCAATGTTCTAAGGACAACCAAGAAATCCATCAAGACCTGATGATAATTATGAACAAGTTACTTTGATTTATTTATAGATGACTTTTGTATGTGGAGCTGCCCCCAAAACCTCTTGAGTAGTATTGATATGCCAATGTCTTCATAAAACGCAGAAAATTTCATAGCAGCATTTACCTGAAACACATGCTATGGACTGTTGCCAGTTTAAGAAAAGCAAAATCTGTGTTGAGTAGTAAAAATTACTAGTGCAATTGTAGGTAAAGCACAAAGACAACTAAATGAGATGTACTTAATGAGAATTAAACAGAAAGCACATGTAATTATTGAAGATTGTTCCCATCCCTTAAAGGGCACATAGTTGACCTCTTTTTTATGATTTAATATTAATATTATGGTTGTTCTGAGTGTGCCAGTTTAGGTTCAGTTTAAAACACAATTCAGATTTGTTTATTATAATGTGTTAAAAAGTGTCATGTTGGGGGCGTGTCCACAGCTCGCTGATTTAGGGGTGTGTTGCTTCACATGTAAATTAGTTTCGACTTCCCGCCAACGTAACAAGGGGGCGGGGCCATGAGCTCTGTGTTTGCAACAGAGTCTGACAGGCAGATGGAGAAGGAGAGAGAGAGGATCACCATTCAGTCATACATGTACGACTCTGACACAGACCAAGCAGAGTACAAAATCATTTGTGTCTTTGTACAGTTTTACAGCCAACTGTGTGCTAGTTTCAAGTGCCGAGCTTGTACACAGAAACTAATAACCACACACACTGAATTAACTTTGACTGAGGCACCGGATGTGCCGCTCGAAGCCGCGATACAGCACACCAGATACTCTCTGTGGTGCGGCAGAAACATGAAGTGTCCCGAATCGTCGCGCCACGCATTTTTGAATTCTAAACATAGGTTTCTGCAGCGGTCCGCGGCGCCCAGCCGTCGACTTGAGTGTACCCTGATAGAAACTGATGTTTATAATTCTAAAACGCATGCTAGTTAAGATCACAGGGAGCTTCTGGGATCATGAGAAATGCAAACGGCTGAAGTATAAGGTAGACTCAATGAGAAGTACACATGTTTGCAAACCTACCTAAAGATACAACCAATAATTCCGATTAGAGCGATAATGTGGAGAATATTGATCTTGTGTTGAGCCCAATGAGCCTTGCATCTAAAAATAGAGCTAGCGTGTTCCTTTACTGATATCGCTTCAACTCACGCTGAAAATGGCGGACGTGAATCAACAAACTGAGGATATGATGACGCGCCTGTCAATCAATATTGGTGGGCGGGGGGACCGCTCTCCTACGTCAGGTAGCGGTCGATTTGAAAACTGCTCCAATTGGTCCACCGTTTTTTATGTTGTTAAATTGAAACAAAAGCACTGGGTGTGTTTATATCCCCCCAATATGACGGTCTATACACCATACATGCACATATGTCTGTCCAAACAGCTTGAAAAGTAGATTTTTTTACCATAGGTGCCCTTTAAATATAACATTTCAGCTCTTTCCATCAAAAGGACGTTTAAGGCAAGCTCAAGTTCAGTAAAACGTGCATCAAATATCGTGTGCCGGCTTCCATTAGAATATTAAAAACTGGGTTTTAATTATGAATAGGGTTTAATTAAGGTTTGAATGTGATGATATTGAATGTATTTGTGTTGCCTGTTTTCTGTGATGTGTGTGATGTGAGCGCTGATGTGATTGTGTGGTGAAGCCAAAGATCCTTATCCACTTGTGCACAATAAAGAAAGTAAAAGTAGAATCGTGTATAAAGTGCAAACCTGTCAAAGTGGAGGTCATATCCACAGGCCAGGATCGCCCGCCAAACACTGCGGATATCCTGCTTGGCTCTGTCCAGAGTAAACTTGTGGAAACCTTCCAGCGTCAAAAACTTCTCTTCTGGCACTGTTGAGAGGAATCGAGATCAAAGGAGATCATTAACACTGTTGATCGAGCGCCTGCTTAAAGTTTTCCACGTATATGCGCACACTGACCCTTTATTGAATCGTTTACTTTTACACTCTTACTAAGGAATATACAGTTAAATACAAAATTACTCGCCCTCCTCTGAAATTAGTTCTCAAAAACATTTCTTAAAGATAATTCTTCAGTAATTCTATGGAGAGGGTGGATAATATTTCATTAGCTATTTCTAGATAAGAGTATTCAGCTTAAAGTGACATTTAAAGGCTTAACTAGGTTAGTCGGGTCAATTGTCAAGTCATTGTATAACTTGAACTTAAAATTCTGTAGCCAATCAAAAAGCTGGCTAGCCGGCAGGTAAGTCTCACATGGTCGCCACTGAAGCTAAGCAGAGCTGCACTCGGTCAGTACCCGGATGGGAGACCACATGGGCAGGCTAGGTTGCTGCTGGAAGTAGTGGTGGTGAGACCAGTAGGGGGTGCTCAACCTGCGGTCTGTGTGGGTCGTAACACCCCAGTATAGTGACAGGGACTCTATACTGCTCAGTGAGCGCCGTCTTTCAGATGAGATGTTAAAATGAGATCCCGACCCTCTGTGGTCGTTAAAAATCCCAAGAAAACCTTTGAAAAAGAGTAGGGGTTTAACCCTGACATCCTGGCCAAATTTGGCCTCCTAACCATCCCTATATTATAATTGGCTTAATCACTCTGTCGCCTATCTAAGGAGACCCGGAAGGGACGTGATTGGGGGGAAAAAGATTGGTGGGAGAAAAAAAAACACTGAGTGATAGGAAAACATATTTTTTAAGGTTTTTGCGTTCCCTCGCAAAGATGTTTTACATTATCTCGCAAAACTGTTTCTGCACAAACACTTCCTGTTCACTTCATTCATGTAAACCCTCCCGTTTTTGCCATTCCATCCCACTTTCTTTCCATTAAAGTTGTGCGTCGATCGTCGTCTTTCATATGCAACCTCTGAAGCAGTGAATGCATTAGCGCTGACTGACAGACGCGCTCCGTACAATAAACTGATCCCAGATCAGCTACATGCCAATTAAAGCGACACCTCTGTTATCAAACAAGTGAGCAGCAAATGAATCTCTGGTTTTGTTTAGTTTAACAGAGGTCTATAATGAAAGCACTTCATTACTTTAGAAGTTTGTGCTCATTTAAGAGAAAATGAGCTGTTTAAAATAAAACATGCAGGACGGAGATGTTTACGCATTATTCAGTGTATTTTTCTGTTTAAACATACACCCGAATCCAAAAGTGTCCTGCACTTTTGCTCATCTGTAAATGGCGTGTAGCTGATCTGGGATCAGTTTATTGTATGGAGCGTGTCTGTCAGTCAGCGCTTATGCATTCACTGGTTCAGAGGTTGCATATGAAAGGCGACGATCGACGCAGAGCTTTAATGTAAAGAAAGTGAAAGCAGATATTTTAATATTCATTTAAGCGTGCTTTTAAGATTAAAAATATATCAGAAATGTGGGAAAATACTTAAATTTATCATCCTACTTATGATAGGATGATAGTGGGATAGAATGGTAAAATATGGGAGAATTTTGGCAAAAACGGGAGGGTTTACATGAATGAAGTAAACAGGAAGTGTTTGTGGAGAAATAACAAACGAGATAACGCAAAACATCTTTGCGAGGGAACGCAAAAAAAAAAAAAAATTTAATATGTTTTCCTATCACTCTGTTTTTTTTTGCCCATCACCACGTCCCTTCCGGGTCTCCGTACCTCTCCACCAATCAGCTGAGGCGCAATATGGCTGCCGTCACGTCATCCAGATAGATGCTGCACATTAGATGAGGAGATTCCACCCAAAATGTGTGTAAAGCGCTTTGAGTGTCCAGAAGTGCTATATAAATGAAAGGAATTAAAATATATGTTGATTATAGGGGGCTAATATTATTGACCTATTTCCCAGCCAAACTTAGACAAATAAGATTTTCTCCAGAAGAAAAATATAACAAGAAAACATCTCGAAAAATGTCCTAGATCTGTTAAACAGCACTTGAGAAATTCTTCACAGGGATAATACACTTTTCTTCAATGGTTAACATATTCAAATCCACTTAATATGTATAGAATATAAATGTAGGAAATGTAGTAAACTGCAGTTAAATTTAAATTCAGATTTAATGTGGTTAGCTGACAAGAGTGTTTTAAACTATCTCTAATTTCCTAATCACTCATATATTATCTGGTTAGTAACATGCATTTATGACGAAGTACAATATACTTTCTAGTCATTTCCACTATTAAACATGTCGGAAATCAATGCATGTGCATCTGGGGAGGGGCGGGAGGGGGTCAACTTTTTTGGTAGTAGTTTGGTAACACATGCTTCAGTGAACCAAATGTATGAATGTATTCAAATAATATCTAATTTTTTAATAAAATGCATACATTTCCAGTGTTTTGAGGAATTTTTAGTGACTATTTTAGAGGTTACTACACTGAAAACAATTATTCAAAGATGATTGCTTGGATTTACTCAATTTTTTTACGTTAAGTGGTTGTAAATAATTTATTTGGGCTGAATTTAAACAAACAAATTAAGTTGAACATTTAAATTCAATTTGTTTGTTTAAATTCAACACAAATAAATTGTTTGCAACAGTTTTGCATGACACAGTTTTTTCAGTGTAGGTAGGTCAAACTATACAAATTATGTGTCCATTTTTATTTATTAATTTATTTAGGCTACATGCCGATATAAACACCTACAGTATAATACAAGAAATGTGTTTTGTGAATACTTAAGATGGTATTGGTGCTCAAGAACTGCCATTTTCAGACTGTCAAATGTTTTTCCTAGCATTGATTGGCGCGATTATGCATTTACAATGCTATGAACCATTATAGCGGGGTCAAATGCATATTTATATTATACATTTTTATTTTTATTATTAAGGATATAGATCAGAGATCAGAGAAAGCATTTTCTTACTATTTAAGTGCTGACCCACCTCCCACACATCTTGTTTTAAAGTCCTTCAGGGGGGGATCAAGCGTTAATTAGAGGGGGTCAATCCCTACAAACCCAATGTAATTCGCACCTTGGTTATATTCACACACTGCTGCCACACAACTGTGTTTAAACCACTTATAAAGGTGATTTTTGCATTATATCTCTTTAAGACTTTATCACTTCAGGTCAATAGGTGGTGCATTGCAACAAGACATCAAGTTTGTAGACAATATCTACAATATACTTTCTAGTCATTTCCACTGAAACATGCATGTTTAAACACATTTCTTAAATCACATCACATATTTTAAGCCAGCGTTTAAGGGACAGTTCACACAGAAATTAACATTTCCTCATCCACTCACACACAAGGGGTTTCAAACCCTTGAATTTCTTTCTTCTGTTGAACACAAAAGAAGATATTTTGAAGAATGCTGTAAAAAAAACGGTCACACTTATTTTGATGGTCCGTTTGCTGAATTTAAGTTACATTGCATCTACATGACAACTAATTCTCATTAGATTATACAGTAAGTAGACTGTTAGGGTAAGCTGAGATGTACTTGTAAAGTTTCTTATAGTCAGTTAGATGTCTGTTGAAGGAGCAGTATCAGCAGATAATAAACAGACAGTCTACTAATACTCAAATGGACCATCAAAATAAAAGTGGGACCAAAAAAACGCACAATAGTAGGAACAAAAAATACTCAATATATAGTCAATGGCTGCTTTTGTCCAACATTCTTCAGAATATCTTCCTGTGCAGACATTATTAGAACCCACTGTACATTATAATGGAAATCCTGATCTAAAGCTTGCAATTCTACTTTTGACTGTTCTTTGATGCAGTCCTTCTCTTCATACGGTCTATAAATTATTGTTTAACATGTTAATAGATGTGATGAAAACCCTATTGTTTACTTCTGTGTCTGGAACAAAGTGCTGCCATGCTTCTCTTGGATGGATATTGCTCTAATGACAACAGGCTGAGCTCTACCGCTGAATGAGAACAGTCCAATATTATGGACAGCAGGCTTTAAATCTGGTCAAATGCTTCAGAGCAACAAACAAAACATGACCTGATGTGTGATGTCTACTGTAATGGACGCAAGGACAAAGGTGTTGTGGGTATGATAGAGTCTACATCTCACTCAATGAATGAACTGACTATTACTCTGACACAACCCAGCCCTGAGAACTCATCAACCACTAAACACACACACACTACAGTCAGTTTATCCAATTCACATTTATTGCAAGTGTTTGGCCTGCTGGGGAAGTGGAGTGACCAATCACTGTTCTCAGTCAGAATGAGTGACCAATCACGCATCTCAGTCTGTGAAGCAGTGACCGATCACGCTACACAATCTGGAGTGGTGACCGATCACACTACACAGGCTGGAGCGGTGACCGATCACGCTACACAGGCTGGAGTGGTGACCGATCACGCTACACAGGCTGGAGCGGTGACCGATCACGCTACACAGGCTGGAGCGGTGACCGATCACACTACACAGACTTGAGCGATGACCGGTCACTCTTCTTCTTTCTGGAGCAGCGATCGGTCACTCTGGTGATGATGAGTGGAGATGAGGCAGGCCTTCTCGTCTGAAAGAGAACAGAGTCATTAATATCAGCGTCAGTGTCTAAATGAAGCTGAATTTGAGTATGAATTAACGTGACATCTGACCC
>NC_079441.1:71973037-71993037 GCF_903798145.1 Danio aesculapii | reverse complement strand
TGATAGCCCAAACCTTTGTCTCTTCAGCTGTTTCTGTTTATTTAATGAATGATTGAGTGTGGGACATTTTCTTATTTGAAGATATTCGGCCACATAAATATTAATATTCGGCCACATTGATAAAATAATAATATTCAGGGGTTTAGAATTCTTAAATTCAACTCTCACACATTTTTTTCTGAATAAGCATCTGCATATATTTGGAAATGATGTGTATGTATATATATATATATATATATATATATATATATACACACACACACACACACACATACACAGTTGAAGTCAGAATAATTAGCCCCCCTTTTATTTTTTTTTACATTTTCTAAATATTTCCCAAATGATGTTTCACAGAGCAAGGATATTTTCACAGTATTTCTGATAAGATTTTTTCTTCTGGAGAAAGTCTTAGTGTTTTATTTTGGCTAGAATAAAAGCCGAACAAAAAGTTTTTAAACACCATTTTAAGGTCAATATTATTTTCCTGATAGTCTACAGAACAAACCATCATTATACAATGACTTGCCTAATTACCCTAACCTGCCTAGTTAACCTAATTAACCTAGTTAAGCCTTTAAATGTCCCTTTAAGCTGTATACAAGTGTCTTGAAGAATATCTAGTCTAATATTATTTACTGTCATCATGACAAAGATAAAATAAATCAGTTATTAGAGATGAGTTATTAAAACTATTATGATTAGAAATGTGTTGAAACAATCTGCTCTCCGTTAAACAGAAATTGGGGAAAAAAATAAACAGGGGGGCCTTATAATTCAGGGGCTAATAATTCTGACTATATATATATATATATATATATATATATATGCACATTGGTGTAAAAAAAAATTTTATTATTTATTTAATTATTATTTGAAGAATGCAGGCTCAAAATACGGTAACTGCAATACCACCATTTAACCACTAGATACCAGTTCAACCCTGTTATGTGCAACAATAATCATGTCTAATTTTTTACATAATTACATATTATCAGTATTTCCTCTTTGTTCCAGGTGTGGCGGCAGGCCTTTTTTTACACAGATCTACCAACTACCTGAGGCGTTATTTCAATGACAAATGTCGTGAGCGCAGTATTACGAGTCGAGATCGCATTTTTGTAATAGCCTACAGCATGCGGATCTCTTTGCTTGCGCGCCGATTTTTTCTGCTCGTGCACAAAACTTCTTGCACGCCCCCTCAAATATAAGCCGCTATAAGAGCACGCAGATCTTCTTGTGCATGCTCAAATAAACGCTGCTGAAGTTTGATTTAGTGCGTTTATGTATTGAGTATGTCTCCAGCATTTATTAGATTTGCTAGGAATATTTATGAATGCCTCCGGTATTAATGCGTCCTGAAGTAAAGTGAAACGGCTAGACGTCGTGTTTGCTGGCCTCACGCATCACGCAGTCAGTCAGTCAGTCAGTCAGCTCGTAACCTTAAAGGGTTAAACAAATGACGCACAGCACTACTGCGGTTACAGAAAATTTGCGCTGTTATAATTCACTTACCTTTTAATACGTTTTGGTGTGAGTATCACCCGCTATTAAAAAATAAATTGTTTTGAATGAGAAGCTGTAATATAGCGATGAATCTTGGCGTGGCGCACGCCATGGAAGAATTAATGTAGCGGAAACCATGTATTTTTATCAGCCTTTGCAGTGGGGTGTATATCTAGATATGATATATTATGCAGCATATTGACAGACAGCCTGAAAATGATTACTGAACACACGTATATTACATTTATATCTCTACAACAGAAGAAAGAAACTCAAACAGGTTTTGAACCAGTGGAGGATGAGGACCTTTTCAGTTGTGGGTGAACTGACCCCTTTGACATCTTTAGATGAGTAAATATGAGGTTTGTGTTTATAATTTCTACATAAAATCAGAAATCAAGAAAGGAATAATAATGACCTTCAAGTTTTTTGGCAGGAGATTTCTCGGGGTCTTTTTCATCGGGTTTGGTCTTCTCTGGAGATTTTGGCTTGAGGACGGTTTTTTTCTCACTCAGTACAGTTCTGGAGAAACAAGAGGCACCACATGATCTACAGTACATAAAATAAACAGCTATTATAGACAGCATTTCATGAGAAAAGATGCATTTTTATATGATGAGGAATGCTGGTTTAAACTTAAAGGCATTATATGTAGGATTTTGTCATTAAAATATACAAAAGCCACTAGGACAGTGTTATATTTCTGCTGTCTTATGTACATACATTATGCAGATGTCTTTGGTAGAATATTGAAATCAAGATAAGTAAGCAATTGCATCTAGTCAGACGGAGTGTGCGCTGTGTGTTCATGCTAAAGACGTCTCACATTCTGCTTTGGTTTTCTAGAAAACAGGGAAACAGCAGCGAGGCTTTAAAATGTTACGTGTGCATTTCATTCATTTTCCTTCAGCTTAGTCGCTTTATTCATCAGGGGTTACCACGGTGGAATGAACCGCCAACTTATCCAGCATATGCATTACGCAGCGGATGCTCTTCCAGCCGCAACCCAGTATTGGGAAACACCCATACACACTCATACACTGCAGCCAATTTAGTTTACTCATTTCCCCTATAGCACATGTGTTTGGACTGTAGGGGTAACCGGAGCACCCGGAGAAATAACATGTATTTGTTGATATATGATAAACAAAAGTGCTGCTTCTCCATATGATCACGAGATAAAGAACTGGAAGCGCTGGACTGTGGTATAATAAAAGCTCTGCTGCTTTCCTGTGTTGAATAGTTTATACTAATATGTGTTGAATAGTTTATACTAATATGTGTTGAATAGTTTATACTAATATGTGTTGAATAGTTTATACTAATATGTGTTGAATAGTTTATACTAATAGTTAAGGTGTTAAATACTTTACTAATCAACATGAGTCCTATAGAAAAATGAAGACCACGACTCTCATGATTCATCAAACTACACCTTTGTTTGTTGTGAACACACGCCCTCTAGTGGTGAAAATGACACACCGTGACATAAAATGAATCCAGGTCTGTCTGAGCTGTGTGTGAAATGTAAATTAGACATTGGAACCTTCTATCACTGCATGTGGAGTTGTCCTTTAATACAGCGGTTTTGGGGCTTGATTAGACTGCAGCTCGACACCATCTTTAAATGTACATTTCGACTGGGAGCAAAGACTTGCTTACTGGGCCTCAATGATGATATACCTTATCATTTTCAGAACAGAGACCTGCTACATATTTTAATTTACTTTGCTCTGAAATGTATCCTTGTAAAGTGGATTAATGAAGAACCGCCCAGTTTAAATCAATGGCTGCTTGCAGTCTGCAGCATAATCCCACTTGAGGCTTTCTCCACAGCTATGAAGAACAAACCTTTTCTATTTTATCGGACCTGGGACCCTTTCTTTGATTATCTAGGAACCTCTAAGTCTCTAAGACTAAAAGCTTGTCTGTTAGACTCAGCCTGGACAAAAGAAATGTAATACGCCTTTTTGCAACGTAATATTGTGAATTTTTATTTTTTATTATTATTTTTTGATTATTATTAGTGTTATTATTATTTATTTGTTGTTTATTTAATTACAATGTAATTTTATTTACTATTTTCTGACATGTTTTTGCACCAAAAATGTTCAATAAAATATATTTGGAAAATGACATACCGTGCCTTTAAATATTTCAATCGCTCACACTTAGCAATAAGGTTTCATTATTGATGTTAGATCACTTAGGAACATGAGCAAACAATGAACAATACATGTATTACTGTTAACGTTAGTTGATTGTGTTAACCCACAGTGCAGTAACAAGCACAACTTTAGATTATAAAAGTGCAGTACTAAATGTTCAATAAGGATTAATTAACAATAAATAAGTGTATCTATCGTTCTTAGTTCATGTAAATACATGATCATTAATGGAAGCTCATTGTAAATGAAATAATGAATTGAATAGTCTAATGCTAATACTCACCTCACACTGTTCATTGTTAATTAAATTAAACTATATTAACTGAATAGTCTAATGCTAATACTCACCTCACACTGTTCATTAATTAAATTAAACTATATTAACTGAATAGTCTAATGCAAATACTCACCTCACACTGTTCATTAATTAAATTAAACTATATTAACTGAATAGTCTAATGCTAATACTCACCTCACACTGTTCATTAATTAAATTAAACTATATTAACTGAATAGTCTAATGCAAATACTCACCTCACACTGTTCATTAATTAAATTAAACTATATTAACTGAATAGTCTAATGCTAATACTCACCTCACACTGTTCATTAATTAAATTAAACTATACTAACTGAATAATCTAATGCTAATACTCACCTCACACTGTTCATTAATTAAATTAAACTATACTAACTGAATAATCTAATGCTAATACTCACCTCACACTGTTCATTAATTAAATTAAACTATATTAACTGAATAATCTAATGCTAATACTCACCTCACACTGTTCATTAATTAAATTAAACTATATTAACTGAATAGTCTCATGCTAATACTCACCTCACGCTGTTCAGCATGGACTTCTCTTTGGCCGGAGGTTTGGTGATGGGTCTTTTTGTGCTCACCACTTTGCCTTGGTGCTGCTCTTTGCCCGCTTTGCTGTGCTTGTTTTTATTGGGCTTTACTGTGCCGTACTTCCGCAGAATCTGCATGTATAATTAATGAGGGTTATTTCTGCTTTGGAGTCTGTGATGCTAATACAAAAAAATTGTCACACATTATTTGAAGGTGTCCGATAACTACTCATTTAACTACTTGCATTACTTACTATATGGTTAGGGTCAGGATGAGGGTTAGTTGCATGTTATTATGCTTAATTAAATGTAATAACAAGGGTCAATTCATGCAGTTAACAAACCATTAATTAAGACTTTTAACTCAATAAACTACTAATTGGCTGCTTAATAATCATTATTATGGTAGTAGTCGGGTTTGGGTATTGGGTAGGATTTAGGATGTGGAATAAAATCATGCTTTATAAATATTAATAAACAGTTATAAGCAAGTAATAGTGTCAATAGTGAGAATAGGCATTTAAAATAAAGAGTTACCATAATTACTATAGTAAGTACATGTACACATTAGAATAAAGAGTCCCCTGAAAAGCTAAAGAAATGTCAGTAGTATAATATGATAACACATATGCATGGGTTCTATCAAGGTGATTTTAATAATTATAATTTTTTAAATCCTCTTTGGCTCAACTAACAAAATGATTTAACAATGACAAATGACAGAACAAGAATATAATCACCCTATGTGCATAAATATATATATATAAATTAACAGATAAACAGTTCCTGCCTGCCATATACAGTTACCTGTAGGTTAAACACTTGCTGAATTCATTATTTTGATTGCTTTTGGAATTAAATACATTTTAAACTCATTTTTAGTTACTAGAGGAACTCCATAACTTTAAAAGATCAAATGGGCAGAGAAGAGAAAGGGTATCTCTGTGCTTTCTGTGTAAAGTTGGGTTATTATTACTTCTGAGGCCTGCCAATTGTTTTATTAGCCAAATATTTTAACAATTAAAAGTCATCAACAGCAATAAATAACATATAAGATAAAATACATAACAACAACAACAACAACAACAATAATAATAAATATTAATATTAACAACAACAATAACAACAATAAATAATAATAACAATAATAATAATGGCAACAATAACAATAATAGATATATAGAATAGATTTATAGAATAATAAACAATAATAAATAAATAAATGAGATAAAAATCTACAATTTTTAAGCTTTACTTTTGATAAAAATGTCACAATTTTATAAGGATTCACGTTTAAAAAAATTATTTAGAGCCTCTGGAGATAAAAATTATTGTCTGATAATATTAAAAATAGGGCACTGCACTAGTATATGCTTAACAGTTTGGCTTTTGATGCAATATTGACATTTTCTCCACTGATTAAATGTTCATGTGTGAGTCTCATGTGTCAGATCTGACATCTTCTATAAACAATCTCATCATGTCTTCAAAAAATAGTTGGATTTTCGTCCTATTTTAGGCTTGATTTCATTAAGTTTGTTTTCTGAGCACGGATAATCCCATTCTGCTTGCCGTTTGTTCAGAATATAGCCTTTTATTAGTAGCTTTAAATCTGAAGGTGGGATTTTGCACTTCGTGTTAGGGCTGTTTTGTTAATAGCGTAAATGTACCTAAACTAAAATGTTACCTTAATATTAATAATATACAAATGACATAATGTTACACAATGCATTTGTGATTAAAGTAAAATAAGCATGCTTTTGAGATGGTCACCTGTGTGAGCTGGTCATCGAGCACTTTTTTGTTAGGCCGAACGTGTGTGAAAAACACATGCAGCAGGTTTCCTGGCGACTGAGAGTTGATCTGCTCTTTACTGAGGTAAATGTCTGAGACTTTGACAGGTTTGGCAGGAACGGGGCTCAGTGCCTGCTCTGCGTATATGCAGCTCTTAAAGATGTCTGTCAGCACGTCACGAGCTCCAGGAACCAGCTTGTCTCCTAAAAGGACAAAAACCAATCAAAGATCTGACTAACTTGATGACAAGTTAAAGCAAACACTAGTTAAAGGAATCATAGAGTGCAATTATGGAAGCCTCAGATTATTACCACACATTGAAACAAACAAACAATTGCAAGAAAATGTAAAAGCATAGCATCAGAAACAAGCTTCCACGTAAAATGACACGGTTTGAGCTGAAGAAATGCACCAACCTCTGATGGATTTATCCAGGAAGTACTCCTCCAGAGCAGAGCTGCCCTGTGTGTCAAACAAACTCTGATTGACACTGGAGGCGGTGAGGATCTCCTCATTGGTCATCTCCATTAGCTCCTCCTCCCTTTCCAAATTGGAGAGGCCAATCAGATCGCTGCTGTTGAAAAGACTGGCCCGGATCTTCTCTACCTGAGCTCTTGCCCTTACCTATAAGGCCAACGCAAGAATATTAACAATATTAAATGCACAGCAACTATCATTAAATAGAAAGTTCTGTTAATGTTGCTCAGTTATTGATTGATTTATTTTTGCATTATGGGGGGTTTTAGAAAACATTGCATAAATGAATGTGTGAAAGAACATAAAATTTTCATTGTCAAGGGTCCTGCATGATGATATGGTTATGTGCAAAAGCAATGCAATTGTATATTAACACAAATAAATCTAAATACGAGCAATTAATCTACATCTTTAATGGATTTATGGTTCAATTTTCAATCAATAATCAATTTTTGGTGAACTATCCCTTCAAGTGGGGGCTCGTCCGGGATTTGAAAAACCCTATCCAATATTTAGAGTTCGGACTGCAATACTAAGATCAACCACTAGGTGCCAAACATACATATTGGAACTTTAATGTCCTAATTAAGAAAAAAAAGAGATCTTGAATGGCCTTAAGGCTGATTTATATGTCTTTTCAACGTGTAGTTACATTTTTTTGAGCGGTGCGACGGCATCAGCCACAGCGAGGGCAATGCGACCGCATGAAGGCTGTGCCGGACCATACTTGTGCACTTGATGCAGAAGTACAAATCAGCCTTTAGGGTAAGTGAATGAACATTTTGGGATAAAATATCCCTTCAAGTGGGGGCTCGTCCGGGATTTGAAAAACCCTATCTAATATTTAGAATTTGGACTGCAATACTAAGATCAACCACTAGGTGATAAACATTCATATTGGAACTTTAATGTCTTAATTAAGAAAAAAAGAGATCTTGAATGGCCTTAAGGCTGATTTATACTGATTTATACGTCTTTTCAACGTGTAGTTAAATTTTTTGAGAGGTGCGTCTGTGTCAGCCACAGCGAGGGCAATGCGACTGCACGAGGGCTGTGCCGGACCATACGGGTACGCTTGATGAAGAAGTATAAATCAGCCTTTAGGGTAAGTGAATGAACATTTTGGGATGAAATATCCCTTCAAGTGGGGGCTCGTCCGGGATTTGAAAAACCCTATCTAATATTTAGAATTCGGACTGCAATACTAAGATCAACCACTAGGCGCCAAACATACATATTGGAACTTTTATGTCCTAATTAAGAAAAAAAAGAGATCTTGAATGGCCTTAAGGCTGATTTATACGTCTTTTCAACGTGTAGTTACATTTTTTGAGAGGTGCGTCAGTGTCAGCCACAGTGAGGGCAATGCGACTGCGCGAAGGCTGTGCCGCACCATACACCTACGCTTGATGAAGAAGTATAAATCAGCCTTTAGGGTAAGTGAATGAACACTTTGGGGTGAAATTCGGACTGCAATACTAAGATCAACCACTAGGCGCCAAACATACATATTGGAACTTTAATATTCTAATTAAGAAAAAAAGAGATCTTGAATGGCCTTAAGGCTGATTTATAGTGATTTATACGTCTTTTCAACGTGTAGTTAAATTTTTTGAGAGGTGCGTCAGTGTCAATGCGACCGCGCGAAGGCTGTGCCGGACCATATGTGTGCACTTGATGAAGAAGTATAAATCAGCCTTTAGGGTAAGTGAATTAACATTTTGGAGTGAAATATCCCTTTAAGTGGGACTTCTCTGGGATTGAACCCACAACCTCTAGCACCTCAACACATAATTATACCAAACAGGTGTGATTTAAAACAACAAATGCAACAATGCTTGTAAACAACACTCAAATGATAATAGTTATAGGCCCCACCCACCTCAATGACAGCCTAGCCTTTTATCTGACATGTTATACTAGCACGATCATCTGGTGAGGACATCACTCAATCTGGCAACCTGCATTTGTGTCAAGTCATCATTAGAGGGGCCGAATGAAAAAAATCTTTACCAATATTTAGAGTTTGGACTGCAATATCTAGTTCAGTCTTCCTTTATCAGATGCGTCACACTGGCAAGAACATTTGCTGAGGACAATCAGGCTCAATGGAGGACAATTGCTCAATCTGGCAACCTGCTTTTGTGCCAAGTCGTAATTGGAGGGGCCAGGTGAAAAAAAACTTCAATATTTACAATTAAGACTGCAATACTTGGATCAACCACTGCAAATGAAAAGTTCTATTGAAGAAAAAACTAACCTAGATCTTGAATGGCCTTAAATGAAGGTTTTGGGGTGAACTATCGCTTTAAGTGGGGGATTTGAACCCACAATCCTTTGGACCTCAATTCACAATACTAAACCCACAGATGTAATTTAAACACACATAAGTAATAATAATATTCATAAATAACACTCGAATTATGTAATCACCCACCTCAATGACAGCATAGCCTTTTATGGGACGCGTAACACTGGCGTGAACATCTGGTGAAGCCACCGTGTACATGGAGCTCCCATCTGAGACTGATGTGGCAGCACTATCCTGCTCCCCAAGGCTGCCGAGACTCCCTTGACTTTCTGTGCTACACAGAGACACATCTAGACTCTCCTGACTGGACACTGTGAGCGGATCCAAAGGTGCTTGTTGCTGGGAAGGAGGGTTTACCATCTCCTGATTGGACAAGGGCTCTCCGGAGGCTCTGAAGGCTGCCTGTAAAGCGCTGGAGACACTCATCGCCGCACTGTTGCTATTGGGGCTTCCTGCGGTGCATTCTTTCTTTACATCTTGGGGAACACCCGGGGTTTCAGCTTTGGCTTTTTTAGGGTCTTCTTCCTGAACTGGAATGAAGATCTCATCCCTGAAGAGCCCGCCATGTGCATTGCATGCTCTTCGTATTGCATTGCGCACCACAGATTCCTCCAGGTGAGTCGGGATTCCTGAGAGCACCAGCAAGCGACTGTGAGCTGTAGAGCCAACCAAAGCTTGGCACGCATCTGTCACAGCGTCTCCAGTGACGCCCAGACCTTGAGGGTCCTTATTAGTAAGATGCCGTAAAATCAAAAGCAAGGTCAACCCCCGGTGAAACCACAACATGTCTTCAGGCTTCATGTTTAATAGAGCATTGTCGCATTCTGATGATCTCGAGCCACTTTTCCCTGAGATGGCGGAAGCTGAGCCGACTGCAGTGCGCTCACGTTTTAGCTTCACCTTTTTGCGCTTTGAAAGCAAACTCGGACTTTGCGGCGTCTGGCCTGGGGAGGATGAAGAAGAGGATGAGGAATCACTACAGTTGGCTGTGCTTGTTGATGAAGGGACGCCGATTACTGATGTCCCAGAACCAGAACTTAGCGGTAAAGTGACTTCTGCCACTGCCAGGCAAACCTCCATCAATGCGTGGAAGTATGTTGAGAAGCGGCTCCGCTCTGCAGAAAGTGCAATCGCTCCACTGCTGCCTGTTGCGGAAGTGCAGGATCCTCCGCTAACTAACCCCCAGCTTTGGGTCTCGTGGTCGTAAAGCTTTCGTAGTTCGGTTTGAAGAACCATCAGGACTGTTAGGCAGGGGTTGAGAAGCAGAGTGATGTGGCTAGAAAGACCCGACGGGGTTTTGCGGCGCTCAAAAGCGTGGATCTTGCGGAGCAGCTCTGCAAGCAGGTGGAAGATCAGCTCCTTGATGCTCGGAGCAAGATCTGTGGTCCATAAAAGGCCACCTAAATAAGGATAAATCCAGTGTGATGTCAGGGTTTCTGCAGATTTTATAAGGGCATAGGGTTGCACGATACTGGAATTCTGTACCAATCGATACTGACATTTTAAGACGTTCATTTCCTGCTAACATTTGAGCGTTGTTGGGCAGGTTCTTAGACAGCGCTGATTTGCCACTGTGTTCACATGCTCAACAGAAATGACTGTGATTGGCCGTGAAGGTCATCAGTTCACCAAACTCACCGCTGTTTACGGAGTGTAACCACAGATACAGGGACACTGGAGCATTTTAAAGCCGTGATTCATCAGCCGATCGCTCATATGTCAGATAGACAGACCAGCTGATCGATGCGACTTTAAAACACAGTGTCCCTGTATATGTGGTTACACTCAGTAAACCGCGGTGAGTTCAGAAACTGATGACCTTCACGGCCAATTGCAGTCATTTCTGTTGAGCACGTGGCAAATCAGCGCTGTTTAAGAACGTGCTCAAATGTTAGCGTGAAATTGACGTTTTTTAAACAACACAGGCTCATTCTGAAAACGTAGTCCCGTGGATGTTTCTGGAGTATCCGGAGGTACGTATGGCTGTATTTTTTTTTTTTAAACAAACACTACGGGGCGGTATGACGCCGTTTCTTTTCATGCTTAAAGGTGAATTGAATTGAATTGAATTACCAGCTGACCACTTATCTCCGTGTAGAGGGCTTTCCTGCCGCAACCAGTTTGTTCAGTTAGCTCGTCGTGTACGTCAGCAAACTTGAGACGCCAGAAAGGAGTTAACCAGGATGACAACGGGGTTCAAGTCCGGGGAAAAGCGATTCCAGAAATCAGGTAAGACAAAAACAGAATGCAAAAAATAAAATAAACGAGTGAACAGCAGGGTGAAAATGTGGTAAAATCTGAAAACGTGGTAAAAATCAGACGAGGGCTTTTCTTTTTCTGGACGCCTTTTATGAATCGTCGGTTGGGTTTAGGGAAGTAAGTGGGTGGGCGGGTCAATCGATAAAATTGGTTGGGTTTAGGGAAGGAGGAGGGTGGGTCAGTCGATTGGTCGGCCGGCCAGTCAGTCATTCAGTCAGTCAGACAGACGGTCAGTCAACAGCAGCCTCTGGTGGGTTTACGTGAGAACAGCAGGCGCGAACGGCACTCGCGAGAGAATTTACTCGAGAAATTTGAGGTATGAAAAAAGCGCACACTATCATGGATTCGCGAAAACAAAAAAACTGCAAAAATTCGTACCTCCCTGGACGTATTTTACGGTCTCCAGAAACGTCCACAGGACTATGTTTTCAGGTTGAGCCTGGGTTGTTTTTAAAACTTCAGTATCGATTGGTACCGAATTCCAGTATCGTGACAACACTACAAGGGCACATTTAAGACATTCAAAGACCTTTTAAAAGACTTAAGGAAAGGCAAAACAAATTGTAGAAGTAATCAATACAGCAATATGTTGAAAGCAACATATAATGTTATAACTCTGTCCTGGAGGCCCCGTGTCCTGCAGAGTTTAGCTCCAACTTGCTTTAACACACCTGCCAGGAAGTTTCAAGAATGCTAGCTAGAGCTTGAGTCACTGGTTCAGGTGTGTGTAATTAGGGTTGGAGCTAACTTCTGCAGGACACCAGGAAGTTTGGGCACCCCTGGATGTATATATATCAAAATTTCAAAGTCTAAATACAAACATTATTAATTTGACATAATTAAATATATTTTACATAAAGTATGTCAAGGCTTGAATACCTCTGATTTAACCACTATACTGTGGAAATAACTTTTACCTTCTGATCAGTATATCTGTATGTATATCTATATTCATCATGACAGTGCTAAAAATACAACTCTTCATGTGCTGCCTAGACAATATCCATGGTGAAAAAGATAAATAGAGTTTTGATGGTGGTCGTGTGTGAGTGAGAAGTGAGTCCTTTCAATTTGAATGAGTTGCTGAATGCAATTTGTGCCAAAGTACTGACACATTTAAACAGTTTATCCATATCAAGTGGTTGTGCACATTGTGAGTTTTGTAAAAGTGGCCTACATATTGATTAACTGCTTTAAGTGTTGTAACCGAGTAGTAAATTATTGCAATAGTATTTTAAAGGATCTTTAAACAAAATCATATCTCACCGAGCAGCTCCACGACCTGCATGAGCACAGAAGTGGGCACGGTGTCCAGCTCATCCTCAGAGCGCTCAATGGTTTCTCCTACGCTGTAGGTTAGCAGCTGTTCAGCGAAGGCCATCGCCAATGGAAACTCAAGAGGCAATGAGTGCAACACCAGCACTGCACCAGGAGGGGGAGACACACCTGTGCATAGAAATACAGATATGAGCTGAAGTCAGCTGTATTGGCTTAAATGCGCCTTACTTAAATACAAAATAATGCAGATCCCTGATAAAACAAAATAAATGTACAGTGGGGGAAATAAGTATTGAACACGGCACGTTTTTTGTCCTGGGAATAGTATTTCAAAAGGAGCTGTTGGCATTAAATTGACGCCGATTTTGGTAAAATAAAATAAAAAAATCTGAAAAATTAGTTCTGTTTAATAAGAATGCAAAGACACAAGGAGAAAGCACTGAACTACTGAAATGTTAATTTAATACTTTATATACCAAGGTTTTTTTGGTGCTGGCAGCTTAAAGCCGCCTCTCTTATGGAGAATGAAGTCTCATGCATTGCTCAGGTGTGAGTTTCTCACAGACTTCAGAGTGTCAAAATCTTGACGCTTCTGTGGGTCTCATCTATCAAATCTGAGCTCTATTTTGTATTTTCTATTGGATTCGGATCAGGTGATTGGCTGGGCCATTCTGCAGCTTGATTTTCTTTCTCTGAAAGCATCCAAGAGTCTCCTTGGCTGGGTGTATTCACTGCCGGATATTCACTCTTCATCTGTTCAATACTTTTTCCCAGTGTCATTTCATTTTATTGCACATAACTTAACGTAAACAAAGTAGTTTTCTTTGCATATGTGAATTTTTTTGGTTGTTACCAATATCCTGGGAAGTTTCAAGCCTAAAGCACCTTTAGATATATGATTTCTGAGAAAAACGATGATGTGTTGGAAACTTATTTCCCTCACTATATGTAAGAGTTAGTGACGTGCCCAGTTTGACGTGCACTCTGTCAGTAGGGATGATGATGCTGGGATACTGATTGGCTGTGGGTGGAGGAGTGAGGCCGGTGTTGGACGGAGAGGCGTCCAGCGGGAAACACACGGCCTCCATCAGGTTCAGCTGGCCATTACGCCGCACTTTATGACCGAGTCCATACACCATCACCCGAGCCCATGGAGCTTTATACAGAGAGGAACTAAGAGAGAGAAAAAATTGAATTGGCATATCAAATATTGAACACAAGATATCCATAACACTTGCACTACTACAACCACAGCGTTCAGTGTAAACTCTTCTCATATTAGACATTACATTCATTCCTATGAAACATTTACATGTAAAGCTCCTATTGACATTTCAGAATTAAGCTTTGAATGTCTGTAATCATATTTAATAAGTCACGCCCTTAAAATTATGGTTTAATTACTGTAATAATGTTGTATAATTGGAAGCTAACGGGAATTATTTATATTATTTATTAAAATTACCCAATAATTGTATTTTATTAATGTCTACCCCTACCCTAACCCTAAACCAGACCCTCACAGTAATGCAAAAACAGTAATTATACCAAGTATTATTCATATTATTTAATAAATAACCCACTATTGGTATTGGTAACCCTTTAGAATAGTTAATTAATGTATTTACGTTAGTAAATTTATTTTATTTTAAAGTGTTACCATACCATTATTTTAAAGTGTTACCATAGGATTTTATTAAGGCCTACCCCAACCTTAAATCCACCCCTCACAGTAATGCAAAAACAGTAATTATACAGCATTTAATTCATATTATTTATTAAATTGTGCATTGATTGTATTTTATTAAAGTCTACCCTTACCCCAACCTCACAGTAATGCAGAAACTCTAATTATTGTTATACAGTGACACAAAAATGATGCTATATTGATGTGAGTATCCGCAGCTGTATCCCTTCTAAGACTTTATTGCGCTCTTAACTCACTCTTTGCGGCAGCTGAGTTGACTCTCTTTGCAGGAGATGAGCACGAAAGCAGCGCCGGGGAAGTTGACGTCCATGCTGACCTTTGACTCGGTGATGGGAATCTCCTCCATAGTAAACTGCTCAGGCGCACTCTGGATTACAGAGAAGATGTAATCAGCAAACAAACACGTTAAGCATCTATTCAGCAAATACACAAACATGTACATGCTTTAGTATACAGGGCTGTACTAATGAGCCCAAAGTGTGCCAAGAAAATATCCCCCACACCATTACACCACCACCACCAGCCTGAACCGCTGATACAAGGCAGGATGAATTCATGCTTTCATGTTGTTGAGGCCAAATTCTGAGCCGAGCATCCGATTGTGGCAGCAGAAATGGAGACTCATCAGACCAGGCAACGTTTCTCCAATCTTCTATTGTCCAGTTTTGGTGAGCCTGTGTGAATTGTAGCCTCAGTTTCCTGTTCTTAGCTGACAGTAGTGGCACCCGGTGTGGTCTTCTACTGCTGTAGCCCATCCGCCTCAAGGTTGGACGTGTTGTGTGTTCAGAGATGCTCTTCTGCAGACCTCGGTTGTAACGAGTGCTTATTTGAGTTACTGTTGCCTTTCTATCAGCTGGAACCAGTCTGGCCATTCTCTTCTGACCTCTGGCATCAACATGGCATTTGCGCCCACAGAACTGCCGCTCACTGGATATTTCCTCTTTGTCGGACCATTCTCTGTAAACCCTAGAGATGGTTGTGCGTGAAAATCCCAGTAGATCAGCAGTTTCTGAAATACTCAGACCAGCCCGTCTGGCAGCAACAACCATGCCACATTCAAAGTCACTTAAATCCCCTTTCTTCTCCATTCTGATGCTCGCTCTGAACTGCAGCAGATCGTCTTGACCATGTCTACATGCCTAAATGCATTGAGCTGCTGCCATGTGATTGGCTGATTAGAAATTTGCGATAGAATGAGCAGTTGGACAGGTGTACCTAATAAAGTGGCCGGTGACTGTATATTAAAAAGGAAATATAAATGTTTAATGTTTAAGGAGTGTTATAAACGTTAATTTTCAGTTAAAAATGCGTGAAGGTCATGTGACCCTCAGTGTGTTTTCACGGTCTCCCGAGTTCTCGAGAAACAGCCCCTGTTTTAAGATGATGTGTGTCATTTAAGATTGTGTGTGTGTGTGTGTGTGTGTGTGTGTGGTACCTGCAGGAAGCAGCAGATCTGTTTGGTAAGCTCCAGCAGACTGTCCTCCCCCTGATGCAGAGCTCTGCTGATGGCCACGCTCAGCCACTCGCGGACACTCTGAGCATTTCCCTGATAGAAGAGCTCAGTTGGAGAGCAGCTCTGACCCTGCAGCTCATGCTGGACCGACTGAGCCAGCAGCACAGAGTTACAGCTGATCCGCCCATCTGCACACACACACACACACACACACACACACACATATATATACAGGATAGTCAGCAGTCAGATTATGAGAAATTACTTCATATAAATATATATATATATATATATATATATATATATATATATATATATATATATATATTAGTGCTCTCAATCGATTTAAAAAAATTAACTAATTAATCACATATATGGAAATATGGAAACAAATATGGAAACTGGAAAATTATAATAATAAAGTGTTGAATACAAACAATTGCACTCATTGTAAAGTTGTATTGCTGAGAGTTGAGAACATTAATTATAAAGTACAAACAATTTAGCTTAGTCCTCCTTTACATTCAGCCAGTTGCTGAGACAGTCCAGTCTGTTAACATTATCGAGGAACAATGTGGCCCTTTTCTTTTGAATGATGTCAGCTGAGAGTGAGAACAGTTTCTCACAAGCAGAATCACCGTATCGGAACGTCGGTGCCTAGTTTTGGTGCCACTGGTGCTACGACAAGGATGTAAGAAGCATCAAGGGGTACATCAAAGGCACGCACAGGTACACATTGTGTCACACCAAAGACTAAAGAATTCTTACAGGGACTTTGGTCACACCATCTCTAAACAACTTTGTGGGATACGGACACCGTCAGCAAAGAGCTTAGAATGACCAAGAGGCGACACTCAATAGAACGTTCCATTGCAGCAGCAGCGCCCAGCACAGCCCCGTGATTCCGCCATTTTGGAGTGAAAGCGATCGGCTGTCCATTGGATCTTATTGATGTCTCGATGGCAAGCAGCTGCTTTACTTTTTATTTATTTATTTAAAAAGTGCATTAAGCTGAGATACAACCTGAAAGAAGACAATACAACACATACTATCACAATCACCAGCACTTTTAATAGTTTATTTTACAGACTTATAATATTATAATATTAACCCATGCAAACACAGGGAGAACATGCAAACTCCACACAGAAATGCCAACTGACCCAGCCGAGACTCAAACCAGTGACCTTCTTGCTCTGAGGCGATTGTGCTACCCACTGCGCCCATGTGATGCCAAATTTACATGTATATCTATGTAAAATCTATTTCGATATTGCTTACATCGCACTAATAATGTGAGAATATGTGATTGGCCAAGGACAGAATAGAAGTCACAACAACTAAACTATATTCAGGTATACAGACATCTGTTTTCAATGACTTTTCTAAAATTCCATGACTTTTCCAGGTTTTCCATGACCGTATGAAGCCTGAGTGTAAAATAAAAGTAATGTTCTTTGTTATTTAATGGTAGTTAATGCATTAACTAATGGGACCGTATAGTGAAGCGCTAAAATATGCATGAACACTTACAAAAATGATTCATTTCCGAATATATATATTTATATGTTTATTTTTCTCATTATCAAACATTAATAAATACTTCTATTGAAATCTATTGCTTTTTATTAATATATGTTTACAAATTAAAGCATTAGCTTGTAAAGTGCTACCTTGATTTTAAAATCTTGTCACGTTATTCTTATAAATCGTCTAACATCGCTGTTATGCATGTAAAATAGTGCTCATCAACATATCGGTATGACCTCACCTGGCAGAGGCGGAGCCAGCAGCTGATTGGACAGGAGCTGCAGGTGTTCGAGTGTGATGTCACGCACCGCAGGGATGTGGAAGAGGCGTGTGAATGTGTGAGGACTCTTGGGGGCAAAGATGTTGAGCAGCGCCATGCGGCAGTACAGACGCGCCAGAGCACTTTCACAGCGCAGCAGCTCCCTGAAACACACACAAACACACTATGTGAAGTTTCACAAACTAATTTCGGGAGGAGCATGTGATATGATTGATCGCGGCTGGTCTCTCATCTGTAATCATTGGTAAGCCAATCGGATTATTCCAAATTCACTATAAACAGCCCGTCTAGTATTACTCCCTTCGCTTTTTGAAGTATCCCCCCATCCACCCCATCTCCCCCTTTTCCAGGGGGATCTTTCGAAAATGACCTGATCTCGTACCCCCTTACATGCTCATCGACCAGACTGGAGCCCTGAACTCAATTATCTCAGAGCTCAGGGTTCTCTCCCGGGACTGCATGCCAAACCTGCTATTAATATCAAGCAATATCTAAGTGTAGACTCTTGAAACATCAGCTTTCACTGCTGAAAATGAAATCAAATGCCATTCTCCTCTAACAATGAGGCCCTTTTTGATTTCATAATCTGAAATATGTGCGTATAAGTTGTTTACCGATGAATCTGGATGTTGCTGCTGTCCAGAGACACCAGGCCATTGGCTGCGGCCCTGCGGGATCCTGCCGGCGGTCTCTCCAGCATCTCTATGGGGTACCAGTAGCGCACCAACACACCCTCACTGCGCAGATACGTCTCCACCTGCACCAGCTCATTACCCTGAACACACACACACAGACAGACAGACGTTTCAAACACATTATAAAGCTGTATTAAGATTAAAAGATTGATATCTTACACAGCTTGAACAAAATCTGCACGCAGCACTCAATTTCATTCATGCGCTAGCTCATTTACTGAACGTGAACAGTAGTAAACAACATGTGGATCACAATTTTCAAAATTTTAACAAGGGTTAAAGCAGACACTCACCGAGTCCACATCGAGCACAACTCCATGTAAGCTGAAGGTCTTCAACATGCCGCGGATGGCGAACTTAGGTAGAGCGGTTCCTCCTGTGCTGCTGCAGGTGTTGTTTCCCTCTGGACAGCGGATGCCCACCGTCAAACCTGAGGGACAGTCAATACAAATCTCATTTATCTAACCAACTAAATTATTCGTTTTTTTACTCTCTCTCTCTCTCTCTCTCTCTCAAGAATACGACTTTCACCCAGTGCGACTTAGTATGTTTAAAGGCTGTGCAATTAATAGAAGTGTTAATTGTCAATTAACTTACATACTGTATGTAAAAAGTTAATAGAATAAATAAACAAACAAACAAACAAACATGCACATAGTTTAATTGTCATGAATATGCACAGAAATATTTAAATATTCATTTTCCTAATGCAAAATATAATTTCTTAAAGGTTTTCTAACGAAATGCTTAATTTGTTTATTTGTTTTGCTGATAGTTGATCTTCCATGATGGATCATATCTCATGTAGTGACTTTTGTAGTGTGATTTATTTAAATAAAGTGGTGTGAAAAGTGTTTTCTGATTGCTGATTTCCTTGTTTTTTTGCATATTTGTCACTCTGTAATGTTTCAGACCATCAAACAAACGCAAATATTAGTCAAAGATACCACAAGTAAGCACATCATGCAGTTTAAACGAAGGTTTTTATTATTAAGCATTAAATTTCTCTGCGTGATGTCTAGCTTTTGAGGATCTTTTGGTCTACTTCACTTTGTGAGGCAGGTTGTATTTAAGGGATTTCTTGATTGCGAACAGGTGTGTCAGTAATCAGGCCTGAGCGTGGTAATAGAAACTGAACTCAGGTGTGATGAACCGTAGCTATGCTTTAATGGGGGAGGGTGTATTTTTTATTTAGTTTTCCGTTAATAATAAAAACCTTGATTTCAAAACTAATATTTAAACTAGTTATTTAAATTAGTTTGATGATCTGAAAGATTAAAGTGAGACGAACATGTAAAAAAATAAGAAATCAGTAAGGGGGTAAATACTTTCTCACACTACTGTACATTCGGTTTATTGATATTTGTAAAAATGTGAAATAAAACCATTCTGTGCATCGTTTAGCTCCAGCTGCACGCTCTAAATGCTCAAACACATGGAAATAGGAGTCAAAATGCAGCTCTTAGTGATTATTCACACACATTTATGCTTGTTATGTAGTAGAGCTCAGGATGAAAACGCATGTGTAACAGCAAACAGGACTTTCACACAGACCTTTGCGGACTTTGTCGATGGTGAACTTATTTGCTTCATCTTTAATATCTTCGATGGTTGGAAGGTAGAGGTCTCGAGGGATCCCGCCATTCTCTTCATACAGAAACTCAACCGTCTGACGAGCGATGTCCA